>NC_137593.1:28294702-28427202 GCF_963210335.1 Falco punctatus
GGGGCCGGGGAGCGGGGCACCGCACTTACACCACGCCGTTGCCTCGTTTGATGACAGATTGTCTTTATTCAAAACGTCTTTGTTCAACAAATGAAAAGGTTTAACGAGGTAAAATCCTGCCGGATACATTTTTTCCCCCTTCTTCTTCTTCCCCAAGACATTGTGAAAACATATTTAAATTACCATCGGTTTTTATTCGGTTTTTCGTTATTATTATTATTAGTAGTAGTATTAAGTTTTTACAGTTCTACTGCCTGACTTCATACCTGACGCTCTGTCTAAAGTAAACTTAGATCTAGTCTCACTGGATCACACAAATTTAAGGACTATCTGTTTTAAATTAAGCAAACACTATAATGTTTTAAATATAAATGTTTCTCCCCCTCTGTGGGTGTTTTTTTTAAAACTTTGAAGAGCCTTTTTCTGACATGAAAAGCAATTTCACCTAGTAGTGCGTGGTGGCAAAATATATATATATATATTTATATATATAACACAGCTGATCTCGTCTTTTAATGTGCAAAAGGAAAACAAAACAAAACAAAAATCATAGTGAGACCGGGACTTCCCAAAGTCAAGTCCAAGTGACAAGAGACCCTGGAGAACTCATAGACGTTAAAAGAATAAATAAAAATTGAAACCGCCTCTCTCTCGCTCTCTTTTTTTTTTCTTTTTTCTTTTTCTCCCCCGCTTTGTCCCGAAAGGGCAGTTCAAGGTTCGCTTTTTTGTCGTTTTGTTTTTTTGTTGGTGGGGTGTTTTTTTTTTGTTTGTTTTTTTTTAAACACATTTACAACTCTTACAAGTGGCGGGCTCCTATCTGACCCCGCGGTTGCAGACCCCCCCGAGCCCGGGCCAGCTCTCGGGGCGAGGTTTAGGCGAGAGCATCTCCGAGTCCCCGAGGCAGCGTCCGTCTGTCCCGGCCCGCGGCGGGCAGCAGAGTCCTGTTTCGGGCGGCCTTTTGCTCCTGCAGGTTTTATGTACATGCACACGAAAGAATCCCAGTTCCGGCTGCCACCCGGGGGGGGGGGGGGACACACGGACACACGCACACGCCTGTGGGGGTGTGGGTGGGTGTTACATGGCAGTCGCGTGTGCTGAAGAATAGGGATCTATCCCAGTCTTGGTCATGCCTGGGAATAATATGTAGGCAACTGGAGGTTGCAAACTGGAAGCCGACCAAGCGGTACAGTTACATGGCACGACATAGCCCGGGTTAGTTGGCGAGGGGTGAGTGTGGGTGTGTTGGCTGGGGCAGCTCAAGCTGCCGAACGCCCCGTTCTGGTATCCCAAGGTGGAGGCGTAGGGCAGGGTGCTGGTGGCTAAGGTGTGAGGAACCTCAGTCATCTTCTGAATGGCGCTGGAGCTGAACTGGCTGGGGTCAAGTAAGGAGTAAGGTGCTGAGGTGGGAGGCAGGAAAGCCCTGGCCTTCTCCGGGGAGCTCAGCAGAGAGTCAGTGGCCCCCACGGGAAGCCCGGCGGCCTTTAAGGGATCAGTTTCCCCGAGGTAAGGCAAAGGGAAGACATACCTGTCCTTTTTGAGCAGGTTCTTGGGCTTGCGCCGGGGTCTGTACTTGTAGTCGGGATGCTCCTTCATGTGCTGCGCCCGCAGCCGCTTGGCCTCGTCGATGTACGGGCGCTTCTCCGCCTCGGAGAGCAACTTCCACTCCGCGCCCAGCCGCTTGCTAATCTCCGAGTTGTGCATTTTGGGGTTCTCCTGGGCCATCTTGCGCCGCTGGCCGCGGGACCACACCATGAAGGCGTTCATAGGGCGCTTGATGTGGTCGCTGGGCTTGGACATGCTTCGGCCGGGCGGGCGGGCGGGCGGGCGGCTCGGCGGGGCGCAGCGGTGCGGGGCGCGCTGGGGGCGCCGGACGGCGGCGGGAGGAGGAGGAGGAGGAAGGAGGAGGAGGAGGCCGAGGGAGCCGGAGGAGCGGGAGGAGCGGGCTCAGCTGATCATCACAGGTCCTCCGCCAACGCCGTCCCCGGCGGCAGCCCTGCCGGGGCGGGGCGCGGAGCGGCGCGGGGCAGCGCGGAGCGGAGCGGTGCGGTGCGGCGCGGTGCGGCGCGGTGCGGAGCGGGGCCCGCGGGCCCGGCGGGCGGCTATGCGGGCGGCGAGCCGCCGGGCGCAGCTGCGGGCCGGCGGTGGGGACGCGGCGCGGCGCGGGGCAGTTCAAAGGCGAGGGGCTGCGGCGCGCAGGCTGACATAGCGGCAGGGCGGTCACAGCGCGGCCGGGCGCCCAATCAGCGCGGAGGGGGACCCGCTTAAAAAGAGGGAGAGAGGAAGGGCGAGAGGAAGAGGAGGGGAGGGGACAGGGGAGGGAGGAGGAGGAAGAAAGGAGGGGAAAGCAGGACACCCCCCACCCCGCAAACGCGCAGATTCGAAGGAAGGCTTTTGTGAGTTGCGGCGCTAATAGCGGCTGCGGGGGAGGCGGGGGGGGGGGCGTCCCCATCCTCCCCCCATCCCGCCGGTGCGCGGAGCGGGGCCGGTCCCGGCGCCCTCCGGACTCCCCGCCGCCGCCGTCGGGGCTGCGAGCGCCGGGCCGCCCCCCTCCGCCCGCCCCCGCCTCCCCCGCTCCGCGGCCCCGCTTAACCCCGGGAGCCGGTCCGCGTCCCGGCTTGCTTTGAATAATTGCCTGCCTCCCGCGAAACGCCCGTGGGGAAAATATTTATTAAATGGAAACAATTGTCCCGGCTCCCGGGGGGGACCGCGTTTGTTCCAGGCTTATTGGTTTTTAGCACCTGCTTTGGTTAACAAACCTGCTCCGAAAAGCCCCCGCCGGGCCGCCCCCGCGCCCCGCCCGCCCGGGCCCGACGGCGAACGGGGAGAGCAACGAGAAGTCGGGCGGGCGGCGCGGCGGGGGGGAGTCTCCGAGCCGGGGGGGAAGGCGGCCGCCCCGGCCCCTCTGGGCTCCCCCCGTACCCCCCGCCGGGCCACAGCCGCCGCTCCACCCGTAACTTCGCCTCCCGCCCGCCCGGTGCGAAGCCCCCGCCGCCGGCCGCTCCGTGCCGGGGAGCCGCTGCCGGTGGGCACCTACGCCACCCCCCACGCCCAAATAATAATAACAGCATAAACCACCCCGACCTTATTTCCTGCTTTCTTCCTCTCCGCTTGCAATAAATTACTTTCATTTCCCGGCAGAGCCGTGTGCGTGCGGGACCGGGGAGGAGGAGGAGGAAGAGGAGGAGGAGGAAGAAGAGGGGGAATATGATTTAGAGCCCGCTCCCCTGGCCGGCGCCGGCAGCGCCGGGGGCTTCGGCTCCGCGGCAGCCAGCCCCATCCCACCGGCTTTTTTCGTTGCCCCCAGAAATGCGCCGCGAATTTCTCAGCCCTCGCCGGGACCCCCGTGCCCAGATCGGTGGCTGCGGGCGGGACCCCCCCGGGACATCCCCCACGGGACATCCCCCCCACCCCCGCCGCCCTGGGACGGCAGCGATTCTTCTGGGGGAAAATTTTCTTCTTCCCACGGGGGGCTTCCCCGTCCCCACCAGCCGCTGCGTCCAGATGGGACCCGCAAACAAAAAAAAAAAGGGGGGGGGGTGCAGGCGGCCCCTTCCCCAGGCTACCCTCCCCCCCGGTGCCAACTACGTTACCCCCCTTCGGGGACCCGCCTGCCACGCGTGGTCTCGGCAACCCCGTCGGGGCGCCCGCCGCGGCCCGGGCCGGGGGTCCCCGAGCGCTGCCCGTCCCCCCCAAGCACCTGCGGCCTTGGCCGTGGCCGTGGCAGGGTGACACGTGTGGAAACTTCTTTTTTACCCCACTGCCCCCGTGGAAGCGGCGGTGCTGGGACCCCGGCTGCCGCGCTCTGCCCCTCGGAACACCCGCGGGTCACCCCGCGCTGGCGCAGCTCCCCCCGGCCCCCCCCGACCCCCCGTGTTGGGTTTTTCCCTCCGCCGTTTAAAATTCAGAACTCCCTTTGGGTTCATTGTTCATTCTCAGGTTCTTCGGGAGAGGGGGGGGGGGGTGTCGAGGAGGGGGAATTATCTCATTCGTCATCCCTGGCGCAGACTAAAGGAGGGAAACCTGGCGTCCTTCGCAAAAATCCGGGGAGCAAGGCAAATCGTTCGGCTCTGCCTGCTCCCGAAAAGTCTTTCCAATCAGTTAATGTTGCCTCGCAATATTAATGATAACAAATCGGCAGCCCTGCTTCCATTGGCTGCCTTTGCCTTGATGCATCACACACTCCGATCCGCTCGGGGCATTTCGGGCTGTATTTTGCTCATTTACATCCCGTGTATGCCCCCGTTTAAAAAAAAAAAAAAATCAGAAAGAAAGATTTCCTTCGAGGTGCCAACGCTTCCATCCTTCAATACTTCCATTTTTACCCTAAGTCATCTGTCCTGGAAGGGCATCTGTTGCAGTTGTACATCCCCCGAGGATAGGTTTTCTAAACTTTATACCTTTTTTTTTTTTCTTTTTTTTTGGAGGCACCAGCGATTTCCAGGGCGGTGACTGAAATCCATTTCTCCTCGCCAGCTTGTTTAGACACCAAAACTAACAGTGCGATTATTATTCCTGAATGATATCATGGTAATGCAGAAAGATAAGAATGGCTTGATATGGAAACATTAAAATTATATTCTTGGAGATAGTTCATTTGGAGTAACTTTAAATTAGATGAGATCATGTAGCCCGAGATCTAGTATCAGCACAAATAGAGCTGTATTTCTGCCTTCATCTTCCTCCTCCTCTTCCTCACAGGAATTGTGATCGGGTTTTCAGTGCTGCAATTGCCAAAAGTGATAGGCAAAGAGCACGGCGCCTGTGTTTTGAGAATGCTCCTGATCCAAACTTTTAGTTGCTGGAAAAATAATGGATCTTTAAAGAACGTTTTTTAATGCTTCAGGCACTAGGAAATTGAGGGGATTTTTAATTCATTTTTAATTGAAGGGAGCACGTTTCAGAAAGACTTTCAGGTCTCTGGTGCTATTCACAGACACTGAGGACACCAGTCCTTGCTGTTCTGCGTGACCTGGTGAGATTCCAACCAACAGCAATGCTTTTTACAAATATATAGAATTAGTTCAGTGGACTGAAGGATTATTTTGATGCTTTTTCTTCATATCTGGTTATTTCACATGCAAGTGCATACATACATTTCCTTATGCATGCACCACATATTAAAAAAGACCCATTTAATTACATGCCATCACATAATGTTTGCTGGGAGACATACTTATGTAAAATACAGGCACACACCAGCTCATACAAGCATGCAGCACTGATGCATTCACAGACACTGTGCGGAACAGACTACTTATGGTACTTATAGGTTATTCCCTGTGCATGTGTGCAATATTTCTTGCTCCATTCACTCCCAACCCTGAGGAAAGCATTTGTGTGACTGCAGCAACAAATAGTTACACCGATACAGCCTTCTGTACGGAGAGATTTAATGGAGCAGGTCACTACCCTGTACACACATGACAGAAGAGGGTAGCAGTGATGGATGTGGCAGACTGGATCATCCCACGATCTGGTTTGCCCAACGCTTTCTCACGCTGGCCAACAAGAGATGCTTCCTGGGAAGGCACCACGCTCTGTATGAGAGTTGCAGAATAACTTGCTACAAAAATAAAGATTTCTCTCAGCCCCCATTAATTTGGACCCGATTTATGCCCTGAAGCTC
Organism: Falco punctatus; assembly: GCF_963210335.1. Taxonomy (NCBI): domain Eukaryota; kingdom Metazoa; phylum Chordata; class Aves; order Falconiformes; family Falconidae; genus Falco; species Falco punctatus. The sequence goes on from NC_137593.1 coordinate 28,300,329, forward strand.
AAGTTTACAGCCCTTTCAAAACTTTTGTCCTACTCATTTTATCTCTCTGTGATACTACATGGTGTCCTACAAATGCCCCATGCTTTAATATGGTGCTATATGCATTTACAGAAGTAATTTCTCACAGGTGATCTGTTCATTATTCTTTTGCAGAGTCTGGTGGGGATTTTTTTGTTTGCTTTTTTTTGTTTGTTTGTTGGTTGTTTTTTTGGGTTTTGGGGGTTATTTTTGTAGTCTGCTGTTAATTAGGAAGGTAATGTATATTTTTGCACCGGGGAGGGGATTTCCCTCCTGGCTCAGGCTCCCAGCAGGTGATAACCCTGCAGTGTGGCCAGTCACCCTGGGGAGCCCCTGCTGCTGGGAAACCTGTCCCCTGCCAACACCGTGGGCATTTCACTGTTGCAGGTCTTCTCACAGCCCCTGGGGTGAGGGTCCTGACTAGTGAGCCAGCAGGACTGCCTTACAGCACGATTTTGCGCCCCGAACTATAGCAGCCTTCCCAGACAATAAAACTAAGTTCTCTGCATGTGTTCATGTGGAAATGCTGCACTGAGCAATATTGACTGCAGCCAGGTCAGCAGCCACTTGGGCTGACATTGCTGCCACTGTGGAGTGCATGAGGCTGGGGTGGAGAGCACCAACAGTGCCTGCACAGGGTCAGCAGCTTGGGCTCCACGGGACCCACAAAGGGTCGCTGGGTGCAACCCCTGCAAGAGACTCCTGGGGCTGTGCCACCTCTGTGCCACATCCTGCCCTCTCGTTAGCAATGTTAGCTGTTAAAAATAGCTAATGAGTGGCTAAAGAGTAGCTCATCCTTTCCAGGGTGAGAAATGCCTAGTGGAAACCCAGCAGGATTCCCCTACATTGGGTAGACCCACGCTGCAGAACCCCATGAGGTCTTTGGGTACACCAGCCCACGTCCCCAGGGAAGGGTCCGCGAGGATCACTGTTCGCTTTCTCTGCAGCAAAAGCAGCAGGAGGATTGCTGATGAGCCTCTCCAGTAAATAAGTATATTCACTGCGGCCCTGCGTGTAAACCCGGGGGCTTGACACAGAATCGACTTCCTGGATATTGTATGGCCAGGGAGCCTCAGTCATTGTCAGCAGCATGAAGTGAAGGATAAACGATCTAAGCTCAGAAGTGCAGAGCAGGCTTGTAAGGAAAGGTAGTATCTTTTATTAGACCAACTGATACAGTCAGAAAAAAACAGACAGGCTTTCAGGCACACGAGCTCTGAAATAGAAGCAGCAAGTTCCAAGAAAAGTGCCAAGGCTGAACTGTTTATCTCACGTACTCACCCGCCTCCATTTCTGGGGAGGCTGATGGCTTCATCGGCTGTAATACAGTGTCCTGCCTGGTGCAGGGTGAGGCACAGGACTGTGATTATTCCCAGCTACACGTCAGGCATGGAGAAACACGGAGGCAATCCCAGGCTGGGTGAAAAGCTTGGGGTAGGGGAGGGAAGCGACCTGCAGGGTTTGGTATTTCGGGGGAGCTCTGGAGCAGCCTTTTCGGGATCACTGACATTTGTTGAAAGCTGCACATGGGAAGCACATGGAGCTCAGGTAAATGTGACAGCTACTGCATTCTGCAAACAGAGGATACGCTCAAAAGTATTACCTTGCTGTTATTCTTCTAGTACAGTTAAATAACATGAAGAGTGGAGGTCTGGTCAAGATGCAAAGATATGGAGCAAAATACTCCTCCTATTGATTTATGCAATCCCAGCCCCGGTTTGTGCAAACCTATGCCTTGTCCCCAAGTACCGCCTTTTGCATGTGGGTATCTGAATGAGATGGATGGTGTTTGAAGGCAGTTGCTGCAGATGTCCCTGAGGGCCGCAGTGTTCCAAGTTTCAGGAGCATCTGTTATTTTAGTGAAGGGTAGTTCAATTCATGTCCACTTCATTTGTTTTGGATCTGTCAGCATCACACACACTGACAAGGGGGAGTTAGATTTTTTTTTTTTGTCAAAACTGCCCTCTTTGGTCAACGTGCCCACTCTTGTGAAAGATCTGCCCGCATAACCTCAGCCAGGCACACAGCATGGTTAAACTCACATTTCGCTTCCCACCTATGTGAACCAAACCATGCAAGAGCCATACTGTTTCCTCCCTGCTCTTCTCACATACACTGATACGGCACTTCAGTTGAACATACTCACCAGAAATACAAATCCCGTGAGAAGGTAAGGCTCAAAATCCACCAAAGAACTGATGAACAGACAACTTATCTTACTGGAAGACCCCCAAACCTCTTTTCCCTACTAACACAACTGTTCTCAGTGTCTCAGGGTGAAACTCCAGGGGTGGGTTTGGAAATTTGAAGCACTGGAGGCCGTTTCTTCCCCACGAGATATTCCAAGCATAAAGGTAGGACTCCAGGAGCACCAACAGCGAAGTGCTGACTGTCGTAACCCTGGAGAAGCCATCCGTCTGGTGGTCCAAAATGATCTGGATAACCTCCAGAGCACAGAGGGAGGTTTCAAGCCTGTTGTTTAGGTCCTGAATTGCTGGAGATGGACCACAGTTGTAAGAGATGCTCCAGTAAGCAAGAGATGCTGTATGGTAGTAAGAGACAACCAGCAGTAACAGATACTTTTCTGCCTCAATTCTGAGACCCTCCATAGAATTCACTCTGTGCAAAGCACATCAGATATTGAGATGCTGATCAAGCCTGTCTGGCAAACACAGCTTTGGACTGAACCAAAGGTCAAAACAGCCATTCAGTTCTGTTGTTTATTGAAAATTCAACCCTGCCACTGACCTCGCCGAGTCAATCAGCTTCAGGAAAACCACAAAGCACCTGTACTCTTTGAATTTGCAATGGTTTCTATCCAAATGCTGCTTTACAGGAGCCCAGCTGCCTCTGAGATGCTTTTTGTTGCCTGCTGGAAGTTCACGGTGGCATCTTAGAGGCAGACCTCCTCACTGCCTCACCCCCAGCCCAGGAATGCTCCTCAGAGGCTCAGCAGAGCAGAATAATGCCACGTGCCCCTGAGCAGGGAAAGTGCCCACCCTTTACACACAGACTCTGTGTAGACCGTCTTTTTGCTCTGGGATGCTAGCTGTGAGTTAAATGTCATGTCAGATGCCACGTTCTGGTGGGGAATCTGGCAATGGGTCCCCAGCAGTAAGGGAAAGGCCCCTCCAGCATCCTCTCCAGGACTGCAGAAACCATTTCTCAAGAGCAAGCAGCAGTGCTGAGGTCTCCAGCCATGCAACCGTCTCCAGCACCCTCCTCGGGTGTCAGATGGACCTTCTGTCCAGCAAGGCTGTGAAACAAGTCTGCAAAGCTGGGAGAGAGGAAACATCACTGCTGGACTCCAAAAAATGAGTCAGTCAGAGGGGTGGAGGTGGCCAAGCATTGGGATGGAGAAGACTTTGATCCCTTGAGCCACCTGGAGATCCAACCTGGTGGGGGACACAGTGGTACCAAGACATACCAGCTCTGTCTCCAAGACAGATACGACGACTGGGAGCAGAGCTGCGCTGGCCTGGCACTACGGAAAAGCCTTGCTGGCTTGTGCTGCACATGCCCTCTCCCACCTCCTCCAGCCAGGTCCTGCTTGCTGGACCACCACATCCCTGCCTCAGGGCCCTTTTTCACTGGTAAACAGATCCCTCTGCAATAAACTTTGGGAAAAGTCTCAGGAACTAATTTTGGGGGATGGTACAGATTATATGATCATGGCTTGAGGAAATTATTATATTTTTAATTGAATTTTGTGTGCTATGCAGTGATACTACAGTAGTGGGCCCTTTATCAATTGTTAACACGAATACTAATGAATACTAATGCTAATCATTTGTTTCTGGAAACAAATACGAAGATATTTGATGGAAAAATCTCTCTGAATTTTAACACCAACAATAATGAAATGCATCACAGTCTGGTGGTGCCAGAAGACAAAACCCTACAGTTACAGTATGGTGACACAAAATGTGAGACACGCAGGAGCTGCCGCTCGCATTAGCTATTCTGCCGACTAACACAGCAGGGCTGGGCTCCAGAAAATTACTCCTTTGCAACCCGCAAGGAAAAACTCCAACAACCTTGGCCCAAAACTTCAGCGCGTGCTCCCCAGGAGCTGCATGAGGGCAAATGGCCCGCGCCGGGGCAGAGCAGGAGAGCAGCCAGCGACGTCTCCTCCGGAGTCAGCCGTGCAGGGTCGGGGACCAGCGCCCAGCCCTTGTGCACAGCCCTGCCTACGACGGAGCGATGCGCCCGCTTCATTATTTATTTATTGCGATGATTTACAAGGCGCCCATCTCTCCAGCAGCTGCTTGTTCTTTACGAGGTTTGGAGATGAAAGCCAACGATATTTCCACCCGCCCAGCCCGAATGGGAAGGCACGCTCAGTAACCCTTTCCTAACCCTCAAGACAGGGATTCTGCAGGGAATAATTTAGCTGGCAGGAGATTCCAGAAATGCAATTAATGAAAGACTTGGATGAAGCATGTCTTATATCTTGTTCCAAAGACGGCCATAGAGGTTTATACTGGGGTGGGGGAGGCAAACGTTACAGGGAGGGCCTGCTCTGGAGCACACCCAGTCTGCAGCACCTGCAAATTTTCCCCCCAGGAAAAATAACTAAGATATCTCCGTCACTTGGGACTGCTCAAATTATTCATAGCAAATAAATTACCAGGTGTATTTAGTCTGTTGTTCCCCCCCCCCTTCCTTTTCCTACATGCTCATGAATCACTTGGAAATAGACTCTGATTTCTGCAAGTGTGTCTATTAGTCATAATAAAGAGATGTGGCATGGCTCATGTGAAGACATGTGGCCAATGGGCTGTGGGCAAATACTCATTATTGATCTGGTATCTACGTCTGAATGGTGATTCAAGTCATTTGCTGCTGTTTCTGAGCCTGGATTGGTGACAGGGCTTTTTTCCCCCCCTTCCTTTTTAGCGAGTGATGGCAGCAAAGAGGGAGGACCACGGAGATATTCAGCGCAAACCTGCTCCACCAGGCAGGAATCCTCTGCTTCTCCTGCAAGTGTGGCTGCTGGAACAAAGATCGGTGCCCACGGGTGGTGGTGGTCCTTGCCCAGGCCACTTGGACCCATGGTCAGACTCAAGAGCCTTGGTGTCTATCCAACACCCAAGCTTTCGCAGAGGCCAGCCAGCGCTGCCCATACATCTCCAAGACTCAACACACCAAGGCAATGTGTTCTCCGCCTGCCATCCAGAATGCACCTGGGATGGTATATGAACAGTGTTCCGCTCCCTTCTGCTATACTGCCTGCCTCAGTCCCAGATGCCGAGAAGCCCAAGCGGCACAGTGGATCAGCCCCAGCTCCTCCGTTCCAGCCCTTTGACTCTGTAGGCAATTACCGTCCCAACAAACGACCAGCTTGAGGTTGCCCCAATGTACCTCCAGCGTCCCACTGGCCACAGAGGGAAAGAAAACTTGTTATTGCCGGAATACAACTCGCATGCCCGACTTGGGCAGGGTGCGGAGGTGAGGGGACACGGGTGGGAGCAGTGGAGGAGAAGGAGCTGTGGCTGGCCTTCCTCCATGGCGAATGGTGGCCAGGATGCATGCGATGGGAGAGTTGTCTAATTACTGGCCAAACAATATTTAAACACATCCAATTACTGTTGCTATTCAGTGGGCAGAGGCCGATGGCCGAATGAAAACACAGAAGGAGCAGAGTGGTTTTTGCCTGGGAAAGCGTGCAGGGGTCTTGTAACCCTCCCCTCTGAAAAGGGATTTAATCAGCAGCTACAAATCTGCAGGGCAAGGAGAGAGAATGAGAGCATTGTGCGCAGCACTGACTTTTCACACTCCATCCAGTGTGGGGTATGTAGATAACTCCCCTGATCACCACCCTCCCCTGGGAAGGACTACTTGTAGGCATGAGATCAGGCTACTCAGTCCATCCAAACACAGTCTGGGGCAGAAGCACGAAAAAAACATCTTCATTTCCCTCTGGTGCTCTGACTCTGGTGTGATCCGATGGCTTGTGATGATGAAGTGTTCTCTCAGACGTACCAGATGTGGTGGGTACGTAGGCAAACAGGCCACTCCACTGTCACACCCAGGCTGCTACATCCTCTAAGCCCTGCTTGACGCTGGTTTTCGCTTGGGAGTCTGGTCTGCGTGGCTCCTGCACCAGCAGACCTGCCCAGAAGGAGACGTCAGGGTTTTTAGACCAAAGGAGCTGTCGCTGCACAATTTTACCAGGATAAAGACAACTTCGCAACAATTAAGCTGAGTGCCTCCCTTTAGGCTGCAGTGACACAAGCAACTGTGTAATGACACTTGTGTCCTCAGCCAGGGGCTTACTGTGCTCTCTCTTTGCTGACACCACCCATTCTCCAGTCACTGGAGTCCCTAAATCACCACGGAGCAGTTTCATAGAGATGAGCCCCATCCCAGCCCGAAGGGCTGCGCCCGACCCCTTAGCGTGGGTGGGGGGTTCGCTGCAGCTGCATAAATGGGTCCCACGTGCTCCCCGAAGGATGAATCCCCCTATTTCATAGGCTTAGAGCTCTTACCAGAGTCGCAGGTGATTATTGCTCCCTTCGGTGTTTTCACATGGCTCGCAATCCTGCTCCAGGGATTCGTAACAATTAACCGACTTCACATCTCAGGCTGTCCTCAGTCAGCGACGCAGGAGGAGATAGCCTCCAAAATGAATCAAAGCAGAGGAAATAAGTACTTTAGCCCCCTTCTTTGCTATTATTCCCCTGTTAACACTGGAGTCATCCCCTGTGGGATGACAACACATTTCTACTACAGCAGCACCACTGAGATAAAGTGAAGATTGCGGGTTTATTTCTGTGCATATGCTGCTCTTCACTGACATGTCCCCAAAACTAACTCCAAATATGAAGAAAACAGTAAGAGGAGGAAATTTTCCTTCTTGTGTGGCTTCTTCTCTCTAGCTCCTGGCTTTGGTAGCATCCCAGCACACAGTTTCCCCCAAGGTTAAAGGTGTGCTTGAGTCCCGAGGGAGGGCAGTTTGGCTGTGCCAAGCCTTCTGCTGATCCCCATCGCTGCCCTAACACATGCGATGAGCTGAGTGTTTTCTTCCGTTTACTGCTGAGGATTCTTTTCCAATTAATCAGTCCTGGTTCTGTATTTAATTGCAGCCCAAAGACTCTCTCTCTGACTCATGCAATGTCTTTTATCATTATCTGTTAGGTACACAGCTGGGTGCCAGGGTCAGAGGGCTTTGCTCCTGATCCTCAGCAGGATCTCAGGAACAAGAGGTCCAGAAAGAAAGTGGGATAGGAATATGGCCTCCCAGCACATCTCCAGGCACGGGCTGCTCACTCCCAGCAGCATCCCTGTGATCTCCAGGTCTCTCTGCTCCCACGGTCTGATCCCTCTGAACCAGCTGGAGAGGACCAGCAGAGCCTGTTTGCCAGGAGAGTAGCCTGGGCTGGCTTCTCCTGCCAGGCCAAGCCAGTGGCTCCTACCCCAAGGCTTAGCACCTCTTTGGTCATAGTAAAGCTGGGCAGAGCGGCTTTCAATGCATTTGTCCTTCCTCCAAAATCTGGGGTTTATTTTTGTAGACCTGAACTGACACTGAAATTGCATCCTGGCTTTTTTTTGTGTTTGTTTGTTTTGTTTTTTCCAAAAACTTTACCTTCTCAGGCAAGAGTGCAAAAAGGTTTACAAAAATGCTGCCCATTTCCATTCTTCTGTTGCTGTTGCACAATATTTCTGTTTTGAGCCCTATTCCCTTGGAAGGGCTTTTTATTCTAATGCAGGAAATTTCAAGGATGCAAATGCATTTTCTGTTTCACTTGCAAAACAGGAACGTTTCTCCTCTGGAAATTTTCCATTTAAAAACATAGGTTTGCCGATACTCCACATTTTGGAATCTTACAATAATTCTGCCTCAAGAAAAGGGGGAAAGGAAGAGAAAACAGGAATGCTACAAACTCAGTTTAGGATGAAAAGCGGGGGACATAGTGGGGATAGCAACATTTTTCTACTTTAAGCTCAGGAGGATAAATGCTCTAAAACACGGGGGTGCTGCTGTGCCTGCAACGTTTTAGCATCGCAGCTAAAATAAAAGCAAAAAACCAGGCAGGAGCTCTTTAAAGGGGAGTGCTAATGCCCTGCTCTACCCCTCTGGGAACCGGTGTAAGAGCAGAGTCAGGCAGCAGCAGGTATTTTAGCTGTGGGCTAAAATGGGTGGGGAGGAGTTGGGGGGCAGCTGCCAGAGCACAGGGAGGTGGAGGCAGGCGGGGCGCAGCCCGGGGCTCGCAGGGGGCTGTGGAAGGGATGGGGGTCTGCAGAAGGACACGGCTGGTTTCTTAGTCCAACAACGCAACACTTTCACCGTCAGAGAGTGGGGCTGAGAGCACGGGCCACCTTTGTACAACACTCCCACTCCCACCAGCGTCTGTGAAGCGCAGTGAGCAGCACAGGCAGGTCCCAGCTGCTCTGAAATAGCTCAGGGCCACTGAAGTGAAAGGACCAGCTTGCCGCCTGCATCAGCCGAGGCTGTAGCTGCCAATCCAAATCGCCTGGGACAGGGAAACAGCAAAGAAACTCCAGACCCTAGAGGGGAGGATCTGGGTGTCAAGGTACAAGGAGATGCCAGAAACATTTTAGGATGTACTGATAGATGACCAGAGTTTAAAAGTCTGCAGAAATAAGCCGGAGGGCTATACACAAGGTCAGGGACCCCACCGTGTAAGAGCCCAAAGAGAAGGTGGGTCTGTGCTGGTGCAGGCGGTAGGGAAGGGTCACCCTCTTGCCTGAGACACCAAAACCCATGTCCCACGCCTGGGGCTTGCCCATCATGGAGCTCCCGCACCGGTGACCTGCAAGACGATCTCAGCTGACGCACGTCCTTCCCGAATCCCCGACACGCACCCCAAACCTGAACAGCAGCGGTGCTTTTTGGGGAGGAGGGAGCCAGCCTGGGAAGCTCTGCCTGCGGATTTGGCTGGTCAGCTGCTATTACAGTCAATGGAAGCCGGGAAGCTAAATCTTTGCACCATGCTTTGAAATCTCCCCTGCAAGTTTTCAGTGGCGCAGGAGGAGAGGTGTGAGCCCCCTGCTCCCTCCGCTTACATGTGAGCAGTGCTAATACTGCTCCTGCCTGCCGGCGTGATGAGGAGGGGCTGGCTCGGGCTGGGCATCTTTTCTTTGAAGTGGAGCAAAATCCTAAAGCTTTCATTCGAAGAGTGCAAATCACTGCTAAAAGCTCTCCCCTCTTTGACCCCCATCTAGGAAACTCATCCAGCCTCACTGGCTTCACCAGTTACCTTTTTTTTTTTTTTTTTTTTCTTGTTGGGGCCAATGGTGACCTTTGTGTTCAAGCTGGCTGACTCCAGCTGGAAACAAAACAGCCACCCCTTTCAACCAAGAGGTTCATGTTGCTTTTTTGTATGTTTGTTTTTTTTTTTTTTTTTTAAGATAGTTTCCCCTCTTTCTGCATGATGAACACTGCTCTCCAAAGCCCCCGGTGCTGGCAGCCTGTTTTGGATTAGCTAGGACAGGCTTCTCCGGAGTATTACTGGGGTCAACGTCATTTTGGTGCTCAGAACGAGGATGCTGATAATCAGGGCGCTCATTAGCCCCTGTTAATGAAAGGCAGTTGATCGCTCCTGTTGTCATGCAGCCCTGAATCAAGCCGAAACGGGAATGCATGGAGGGCAGGGACCACTGGCTTCTGCGCTCTGGAAGACCCCAACCACAGCAGCGCTCACGGTCAGTGCCGGTGCGTGATGGCTGTGGGATGAGGCTGTGGTCACCACAACCAGGTGACGTTTTTCTGGTGTTCTGGTGAACAGGTGATCACCAAAATTATCTGAGATGCTGGAGGGAGGGGTGTAGGGAGCAGACATTTTCCTTGGCTGTGGGAGCAAATCCAGGAATTCCTGAATTTTCCATGAATGCTGGGCTTTCCGCCAGGGCAGTTGACGCTGCCAAATTGTGGCTTTCCCAGCGTTAATCTGGGGAACTGAGCGATTAGCACGGAGTTGCCTTGGGGCCTGAGAGACTACAGGATGCATCGCTGCACTCGCCGCCGCTCCTGCCTCCCTTTGCCCCATGCTGGTGTTAAGCACGTTATCTGTACAAGGCTTGTCAAGAGCCACAGCCCCTCTGGGGCAGAGCTGGGGATGGGGCGATGCTGGCTGCAGCACCACTTCCAGCCCGCGGCAGGGCTGGGGAAGCTACCCGGGAAGCGTGGCCAGGGGAGCTGGAGCTGTTCACTGCCAGTTGGACCACTTGGGTTTTCCTGGGAGAAAGCGCTGGGCTGGGACTCTTCCCCTACCCCTTGGGATGCCATCGGAAGGCAATATATTTTCTGCTTCTGGTGACCATGAAACCCTGCTTATATTTAAAGCATAACGCACTATAAGGGCAAGGGAGACACAGACTTGCCTTCCTGCTTCCTCCCTGCTCATACAAGAGATACAAACTTCAACTTGCTGATGGAGACCTCCCTCTGCAGTACCCAATAACCTGTATTATCTGCTGCAACCAAAAGACAGACTAAGGCTGCCTTTAGCAAGGATCTCCCATGTGCTGTGGTGCCTCTGGTGTCTTCTCCAAGGATGTCCTGCCCTGGAGCATTCTCAGAGCTGCTCATTCCCCGCTCCTCTTGCTCAAGCCACAGCTACCGCTGGGTCCTGAGCCTCCTCCTTCCCCAGCTCCAGGCACAGTGCGGTGACACTGATTTTTTGTTCCTTAGCCTCAGCTTTGCCTTTCAGGTCCGACATAAAGTGACCGCTGGGATTAATTGTCGCCTCCTGCTTCTATTTTGTCCCGCTGCTCCATCGACTTCCCCAACCTCAGCTCCTTCCCCTGGCCATTGCCTCCTTAAAGCACAACAGCAACGTTTCCAAAGCTGCGTACAGCTGGGCACACAAGTTGCACAAATTCTTCTTAAGACTTATAAAAGGTAGTTTGCCATGAGCCCTTGTGTGACACCAACACACACGAGTGAGTCCAAAGCAGGAGCTCCTCTGCCCTTGTGCGTCAGGAGATGCCAGGTGGGCACTGCTGCCCCAGAGCAGAGGACAAGGCACCGCTCCTGTCCCCCAGTGATGTGACCCGCTCTATTAGGAGCGTCCTGGGCAGGGAGCAGACAGTACCTGCCCATGCCTGGGCAGGTGCCCTGCGCGGTGAGCCAGCCCTCCGGGAGCTGGCCTGGAAAAGGCAGAACTTCCCTCCTCTTAAAACCACTCACCCTGTGCCTTGAGTCCTCTTCTTACTTATTTTCAGCTGGGTGATGTTGCTGATCTCCTGCTGCACTTAAGACTGTTTTCCTTGTCCTTTTTAGAGGCTCTTTAATATTTGTATTGTTCATGTTTTATTTTATCTGGTTTATTTTCCTCTAATGATGACCTTCTTTCATCTGCCTAAGACTTTCTTCCCTCCCCGCCCCCCTGCCTCCTGACCAAGTCTCCCTTTAGCTTCTTATTTTTCCCTGTAAGTGTCCTTCTGCCTGTTTGGTACCGTATCAAGTCAGCGTAGGGCTTCATGCTTGTCTGAAGGGCTGTGCCACGTCTGCTCAGATGCCTTGGCCCTATGAGCGGGGGTCACTGCTCTATCCCTGGGGGTCTCTGCTCCCTCCCTTGAGGCTTGGCTTCCTCCCTGGGGATCTCCTCTCCCTCCCTGGGGGTCTCTTCTCCCTCCCGGGGAGCTATACTCCTTCCCTGGGGGGCTCGGCTTGCTCCCTGGGGGTCTTGGCTCCCTCCCCAGGGGGCTCAGCTCCTTCTCCAGGGGCTCAGCTCCCTCCTCGGGGGTCTTGTCTCCCTCCCTGGGGTCTCGGCTCCCTCCCGGGGGGCTAAGCTCTGTCCCTGGGGTCTCCTCTCCCTCCGTGGGGTCTCATCTGCGTTCCTGGGGGTCTTGGCTCCCTCACTGTGGGTCTTGGCTCCCCCCTCGGGGGTCTTCACTCCCTCCCTGGGGGTCTCAGCTCCCCCTCGGGGGTCTCTGCTTCCTCCCAGGGGTCTCAGCTCCCTCCTTGGGGGTCTCGGCTCCCCCTCAGGGGTCTCGGCTCCCTCCTCAGGGGTCTCAGCTCTGCTCTCGGGGGTCTCGGCTCCCTCCCGGGGGTCTCAGCTCCCTCCTCAGGAGTCTCGGCCCCCCCCCCCGGTGGTCTCGCCCCCCCCCCCGGGCGCCGCGGGCCCGGAGCAGCGCTCGCTCTGCCCAGGAGAGGGCACTGGCGCAGCAGCCCTCAGCCTCCGCACGGCCTCTACAGCAATGTAACTTCATTTTTTGCTGCTCAGGCTGCGATTTGCTCCTCCCCTGGTGGATAAGCATTCCCCCTTACACCACCACCCTCCTTTTTTTTTTTTTTTTTTTTCCAAAATATTTTTTTCCAATTTCTCCATAAGTCTCTCCGTGTCAAACTCCTTTTCTGCTGGTCCCCTCTGCAGGCCTAATCCCATCACCGCAGCTTCAGGTGCTCAGCATGGTGCTGGGCACCTGGCAGTGCCTGTGCTGGCGCACCGAGAAAGGAGACCTGGAGGGTTTGCAGGATGCTCTCCCTTGTCCCAGGTCTCCGCTCTTTGCAGCACAGCCCGCAGGAGTGGCAGGGAGAGTCCCACCCTGGGGCAGCGACCGCTGCAATACCTGCCTGCTCTGCTTTCCCCACAGCCCCCCACACAGAGCGGCACAGAGGTGGCTGGGGGGCGTCCGGTATCTCCCTGCATCTTTCCTCTTCCCTGCCTGCCTCCTGAAGAAGGCAGGAGCTTGGCCCCTGCCCTTAACGCCCACCTGCTATTAAACCCCCTCTTTTCTCAGGAGAAGCTCTGCCATCAGCTTCCCCCTGCCCATCCATACCCGTGGGCAGACAAAGGCCCTTCCCTCCCACCCAGGGATCGCTCCCTCGGATGCCGGTGGGAATGGGGGCAGGCCTGGAGTGCAGCTGCAAAGTAAAACGCTGCATGGAGCCTAAAAATAGCTGCCATGCGTCTGAGCTGCGTCAGCTGAGCTGAATTGTCAAGTGCAGTTGTGCTCCAGGAAGAGACACCCTTGCTTGCTTGTTTGTTTATTCCTGCATTCGGATGCTCCTTGTTTCTGATCCCTCTGCAATTCCCGCACCCAGGCAGGGGGAGGATCGTCAGCTTCCCTGGCTGCCTACTTGGCAAATTCGACTGGGGGTGATGTAGGAGCTGGCTCTGGTTTCCTCAGGCATAATAATTTTTCTGGTGAACTTTCCTTCGCAGAGACCTTTTTATTTATTTCCTTTTTTTTTTTCTCCGCCCCCCCCCCTTTTTTTTTCTTCTTTTTCTTTCTGTAGTGAAGGCATCTTCTTGAAAACCTCTGCAGCACCTGGAATGAGCTGTGCAAGGAAACCGGTCATGTACACCATTTCATGGACCAAGCGCCAAGGGATGGTTTAGAAGTATTTTCTCATTTAGGCTTTTCAGAGGAGTTTAAGGACAGTGAAGTCAGGCTGGCAGTCTGGAAGATGAGCTTTCCATTAGCTCCAAATGACCCTCTTTCGACTCCTTTCACTCTTAATTGTACTGCTGGTCACTCAGATCACTACAAACTCTGCTAGGATCAAGGGCATGTTTTCAGCTACATTGAGGAGCCTGAAAGCAGTGCGAGATTTTCTCAACTGCTTAAAGAACCCAGATCCGTGGACTTCTAGAACTGCTAAGAGGGGTCGCTTTTTACTTCCAGAAATCCTGAGTACCCCTTAAAACTCGCCCCAGTGGGCTTCTGATTCCTCCCACCCCCATCAGCACCATATTTTCGGGATGCCCTTCATTTCAAGGAGGGGGTAAGATGTTGCTCATGTCCCCCCATTTTGGCATTAGAAATAATTGCTGTCGGAGTAAGGAGCCACAGGGCAGAGCTTGTACGGAGGGCTACCTGTGCTGGAACCTGGGCTTTTGTGACACTGGAGATGACACGCTTTTCAGGTGCATCCTGTGTTGGGACCTTCCCAGGCCAAAGGGTGAGGTTTTGATGGCATTCAGGTCCAGACTGCTCTTTGCCACGTGCAGTAGGACCTTCTCCTCACCCAGCCCCTTGCCCTATCCCCGCCAGGCTCCCCAGGCTGGTCAGGGGACAAACTCCCTGAGCCCTGGTGGGGCTGGTTGCGGCAGACAGAATATCAGGGAACCTCCAGCTGCGGCTCCCTCCCCCATGGTGAGCGCTGGATCTTCCATCCAACGCAAATCGATTGCGCAGGCATTTATCTAAAACCTGCCAAAAGCCGCACATGGCCCCGCTGTGAGGGCATCAGCCAGGGTTTCTGCCAGTCTGCTGCATCATCTGCCCCCGGTGCCAAAACCATGGCTGGGGGCACCTGGGAATGGACAGGGGAACTTTCCAGGTCCCCTCTTCTCCTTCCCATCCATCGTAGCCCGGTGGTGTGGGAAATGGGAGGAGAGGCCCTTGTGTCCGCACGAAGCCCCCGTACCGCCTTCAGGGCTGAGGGCAGGAAGCCAAAATCAAATCTTCTTTTTTTTTTTTTTTTCCCTTCTTTTTTTTTTCCCAGAGTGTATCACTGGCTATTGTCCTTATCAAACAAAGCCCTTTCATCAGAGGTTCTTTAACACACTTTATTTCTCTTTTATTTTGCTTTGAAATAAGCCGGGCAACAATTAATTTCAGAGAGAGAGAGAGAGAAAGAGAATTCAACAAGGATCTATTACTACTCTCGGCTTCTATTGCTGTAATGAAAATCTATTTCCTTTCCCTTTTGTGTCCCATATAATTTAATGCCCATTTTATTAATGGTCTGAAATAATTACGGAACCTTTTGTGATTCTCAAGTATGTTTCATTTAATTGTGCAATAAACGCCTAATCTCTTCCTCCATCTGAAGCTATTATGGCATTAAAATTAACAATTATGCAGCAATGCGCCCGGGTCCATAGAAATCACTCCAGATAACTAGACATATATAAATCATTCATGAGAACAATTTCTGAAAAGAGACGAAGGGAGAGAAGAAAAAAAAATTGTGTTGAGAATGACATTGGGAAGCCAAGGGCCTGGTCTCTAAGAAGATAGCAACACCTTAAAAAAATCTTTTTTTCTTCTTTTTTTCTCCTTTTTTGTTATTATTATTTTACTAATTGTGTTCAGTGGCACAGCCCCCCCCTCCCCGCCCCCCCCCCATTAGCCTGACAGATATTTTCAGAATTAATTAACTGTTAGCTCAGAGGATAAATTGTTCATTATCAATTTTTCCCCCCTTCCTTCTTTCTTTCTTTCCTTTTATAGTTTTTTTTTTTCTTTTTTTTTCCCCCTCTCTTTCAGGCCAGCAATTACACTCTCCGCCTTTCACTGGCAGGTCCTGTTCTGTAGGAGGTAATCCAAATGGGGAAAGTGCTTTTTCTTTCAACCCTATTCACTTCTCCTCTTCTTCCTTTTGTGGGATTTAATAACCAGGGCTGATAGGCGCGCTGTGGACAGAGAGGTTAAGTTTGTTGTCTCAGCACTTTGCCGACAGAGGATGGCTCAGGCATCCTGCCGCCTCGGCCAGCCCTTCTCTCTGCTCCTCGCTCCACACTGCTATTTAATTGCGATTTGAGCTCCAGGAGGGCCCAAGCATCCTGGTCTGCACAGGGGCTGATCTTGGCCGCCCAAGGAATGAGGTCTGGGGTGTCTCCAGCAGGCAGAGCATGGGGAGAGAGCCCTGGCATGGCCACCTCAAGCAGCATCTCCATGCACAGATGGCAGGTCACAGTGTGGGAGAAAATGACAGCCTCTCCTGTGAGAGACCCCTGTGAACTGCAGGTCTCTGTCACCATCTTGCAAATCATGGCCAGAACAGTACCAGTATCAGCTCCTGCTACCATAGCGTCCTCCATCCATCCTACCTGAAATGGAACATCAAGATGGTCACTCCTGCCCTGCCGATGGAGCCATCATATTTGCATTTCCAGGGATCAGAGAGGAGCAAATTGTACCAATATTTACTTTTGTAGATGATTCACTTAGGAATTTACGTTATTACAAGTGGAGCAGAGATTTCAGCAGGGTGAATGGCCAGTGCCCATCAGAGGAGAGATGTTCAGTCCAACCCTCCCGACCCAGGAAGCCAGCAGCTGCCTTCATCCCCCATGCTGGCATCCTCTTCCAGATCTGACAAGCCCATCACTGATATTTTGCTTTATCTGCCACATTCATATGTAATTTTTGTACCACCTGTCTTTGTTCATCCTCCCCCACAACCTAAACTGAACTGAACAAAGACATAACAGCTGAAAGGCTTCTTCCCAGTTGTTTTCTCCACATACAAGACTATAAATTACTTTTCTGCAACTTATCAAGTGGTTCTGTAGCAGATCCAGAAAAAGGTTGTATCATCACCCCAGTGACTGAGTGGCTTCTTATATCACAAAGGTAAAACTGCACGGGTACCTTCCAGAGAAGAAAATATGAGCAGCTCAGCCAGGTTTAGTAGTTCAGTGCAGTGACGGGCCAGGCACACCTGTGGGGATGGTACGTGATTACCCATCCAGCACCCATCTGCTGTCCCGCTGTGAGCAGTGGTGATTGAGAAAGCTCCGGCTCGTGAAAGTGTGTTAGGAGTAGCCTTGAGTAGTGAATGATCTCCAGGAGCTGGCAACGTTACATCTGTTGGGTTTTGTCTCTTATTGCATGGACTGTTGGGCAAATATGACCACTGGAGTCTCTGAAATGTTTGATGATGCCCTGTGCCACAGATCAGGAACGTGACTTTAGTATGGCACATATATGGTTAAAGCTGATATCCAGATACAGATCTGACCAAAGACTTCAATTAATCACTTTGAATAATAGTAGCATATTAAAAATGAGAGACACCATTTAGAAGAAAATATATAATCAGCAGAGATCAAGAGAGAAACAGACTCTATCAAGAACTACAATGAGCATGTTCAAAAGATGATTCATAAAATTAAAATCCCAAATTCACCCAGTGACCTGCCTCTTTTCAGATCAATGGAGAGAGTCACACTTCATCTTCGATATCTTTTCTGTGTAAAGGATCCCTTTTCTGATCAGGTCAAACAGCCCAGCCCTACCAGCAGATGATGATTGGGACCTATTTGGCAAGGTCATGAATTCACCATTTAGAAGGTGTCTTTTACTGTATAACAAATAAGGCCAGAGGGGAAAAACTCTTTTGTACCCCAGACTTGAGCAACGGGTTATCAAAAGTCAGTCAGTGACCTGCTTGCTCAGTTGCTGGTGGGCGTGCTAGGGTATGCCCTAGTTGTACAACCATCCCAGCAGGCTACGTACTACAGAGTGGACTATTCTCCATCTTTGACTCTCACTAAAGGGTTTGTCTGAGCTCTGACAGTCCTCAGGGTCACAAATTCACAGGTGAGTGCACCTCAAAGTTGACACCTGCACTTGCTCAACTGAACATCTTTATGGACTCCACCAGTTACTGACCACAGCTCCCATAATGGTGATGGAGGTACCTACCTCATGCAGACACCTAGCTGCATCCTATCTTGGGCTGCATAATTTGCTGGTAAGAGGTATTGTCTGCGGTCAACTTAACAAGGTGGGCACTTCCCACCTAAGCAGCACGGCGGGAGCAGCTTGCAGTGGCATTCTGTTGGTGGTGGGTTCCTGCAGCGATGGCTGTTGGCTTCAAGACCTCAGGGCAAGGAGGTGGGGAGTGTGACAGGCAGAGCTGGTGAAGGCTGCGTGGTGTCCAACCAGCTGGCCCTGCCTTCCTTGTGCCAAGGCAGTCTCCCAGTTTACACCTTATTCTCCTGCGTTAGCATCATGTGCGTGTGTGTGTGTTCATGTAAATGCAGGCAAGAAAGATTAAAATGTGTCCTTCCAATTAAGACATTATTTCCACCTCATTTAGATTTTCCTGTTCTTAATGCACTTCATCGTTTCAGTTCATTTTTTCAAAGTGTTTTAAAAAGCTCTCCTCTTCTATTTCCCCCGGTGAGGATGATTAAGATAGAACAGGAATGATCTGCATGTTTCCAAACTTTGCTGCCTGTCTGGAATTAAATCGTAGCTGCAATGAGGACAGAAAAGGAGGAGCGGGGAGCTGTGTGCTCACAGCCAGGTGAAGAGGTCGTGAAGGCACACAGTTTCAGCGAACAGCCCACTGAGCCTTCAGTAGGTGACCAAAGTCCAAACTACCTGCAAGTGGAGTTGGCACTCTGTCCGGTGCCCTCACCCTTAACGCTGTTTATTCCCCACGCCAGCTCTTGCTGGGCTATGGTCACCTCAGCTTGTCATGGAGATGCGATCAGTGGCTTAGAAACCAAATCCCTGTCCGTGCTGGCAATAGCAGTGAAGACCATAACCCAGCCCTGTGGCAGAAACAGGATTCCCTGTCTGCCCTCCAGCTCCCTTTAGAAAAAAGAACCCCGTGTTTCTGCGCCATGCAGAATTTTTTCCAAATCTGGGACAGAGCTGAGGGGGATGAAGTAGATGTGCAGAGCAGTAGGGAACAGTGTCACTGGTGATGGGGACAGGTTTCTCCTTCAAACACAAGGGTGGCTTCTGCAGAGGCATTGTGTGATTTGTGTTTGAGGTGTAAAACAGAGGAGAGGATCACCTCACCCAGCCTCCAGGACCAGCCGCTTCACCAGCTCTGCCAGTGGTGTCCAAGAAGCAAGCACCTGTGCTCAGGGATGGAGACATCACTCACTCATCTCGCTGTCGGATGGCAGCCACCAGCCTGAATTTGCACCAGCAACGTGGAGAGGAACATCAGTTTAGCTTAAAACCAGACACCTCCAGCGCCCCATCCCCCAGTTTATAACAGACCCTCCATAAAGCATAAGGGTCATCAAGCAGAGCTCCTGGCTAGCTACTAAAATCACCTTGGCTTTTCACACAATGTTTTCTTCTTGAGAATCTGAAGCCACAGGAGCTGCATTTCCTTGCTGGTTTAAATAATGCTGCTGGAATTGGGAAAATGCATGTTGCAGCAGTGTGGTGCACTGACGCTGCTCAGTGTTGTGATGGTCAAAAATATCAGATTTTCCTATTAGTCGGGCCATCCCACTCAGGTGGATGTAGCAGATGACCCCCTGTTCCTCAGCATCTCCTGTTGTGCAGATATGCTGTATGCAGCGAGTGAGAATATTGTGTTAGCAAAGCCCATTTCATTTAAATTACTGTTTTCATATCACTGACTGGTATTTATTTACTTCACAGAGCATGTTTGAGGTCGTAATGAAAAACGACCCAACCTCACCACAGAGACTGCCCCATACTTAAGACGATTAAGATAAAGTCCCACATAAGTGGCCCTAATAAAAGGAATTTATCACAAGACATGGAGAGGAAGGTATCTTTATTCACGAGGTGAATAGCGCTAAGGGTTGTCATTGCAGATTTTCAGTTCGGGAAATTATCATTCATTCTCCAAATTACTGACTGCACAAAAATTACTAAATGGTGCGTTATCACTCCCTCTCAGCACAAGAATGTCTTTGTTGTACGTTTGATTACAAATGGCTTGCCCCATGATTATCATCAATAAATCACAGGTAAGCATAGCACATGCCATGAGGAGGCTTGGCTGAGAGGCTTCTGGAGCTGGCGTGAAAGGAAAGACAAAAGCCCCCTCCGGCGTGGAGCTGTGGTCTTTCAGTTTGGTAATAACTCACTTCGTCGTGTTGTTTATGCACAAGGACAGCCGTGGCCTCGCATGGTCACGGCGAGAATTCATAGACATTGAAAATGCATTTCCTTACCTCTTCATAAATCCATGCAAGGCAGAGATACCTGGTTGGCGCTTTTTTTTCTTCCTTTTTTTTTTTTTTCCTTCTGCATCCTGCCGAGAGCAACGTAGACACAGCCGATACCAAATGGCAGCCCAGGATAATGAATGAGGAGGATATAAGTGATACTTCTTTAGCTCTGCAGCAAGTTTGTGAAACATGATGTCCCGGTAACTCAAAAGTATGAGACAAGCCAGGCCATTTTGGGGGGACAGTCCCATCTGCAAGAAGCCTTTGGGCTCTTCCTCCTTTCAAGATGTCTCAGCGATCCCTGTCGAAATTTAGGACACATCTGTGGATTTCTTCTGAAGACAATGTGAGACTTTCTGTTGTGGAAACGCATCCCTGTATCCACAGACCCATCGGTACTAGGAGGAAGAGGTGACACTGCAAGATGGAAGGGTTTTACCTGCGTCATGGTATCCAAACATGCTTTAGGTGAGCTACAAGGAAGCATCCCAACTTGGAGCAGAAGAGCTGTTTGCCTTTCTCCTGTTGAGCCACAGAAGGATCTTAGTCACCTTAGCAATGCCCTGCAAAGACCATTCACACTTACTTAAGAAAGCTGTGCATATTTTTACTCATAAAATAATAAGATCTTTTTGTGCATCCTGAAATAAATGTGGAGCACCCAAAGACAGCGGATGGCACTTCAGACTTGTCCAAGCAAAAGCAGGATGTGTGGCCGTTACGTTGGTGCTCATCATTCCTGCCTTAGTGCAAAACCCTTCGCCTGTCAGTAAAAAAAGAGAAACCAAAGCCCTCAGTGGGTGTGCTCACCTCCGGTGTCAGGAGAGATTCTTCAGCTTAGAAGATGTGACTCAATCACTGACCTTGAGGCTGACCTATATCAAAGCTCCTCCTTGCTCCACCCTTGAGTCACTCATCTATAAAGTTGTCTCCTACAGCTTTTGTGAGGAGAAAGATCCAGAAAGGTGGACAGGACCTTTTCCAGGAAGGCTGCTTCAGGGAGTCGGAAGGAATATACAAGGAGCCAAGGTGATCCCAAAACAGCTGGCGATGTGTTGTGCGTCTGTTTTTGGAGGCAGATGTTCAGCCTGGTGATCAGACAGTGTTTGCTGTCTGATGAAGCAAAGCCTGTTTCAGCTGTGAAATCTCTGAAGAATTGCCTCAGCGGCATGATGTTGCGTTTTCCCCCTCATCAGCTGCCTCTTACTTCCTCTCCTTTCTTTGGTTCATAAGAAAGACAAGGGGAAGTTCTAACCCCCCTGGTGCACAGAGCCCAGCGACAGGGTGCGGCGAGGGCCAGGGGAAGGAGCAGGCTGCTCACTGCCCGTGAAAGGGATGGAGCACAGAGATTAAGATCTCTATCACAGCTTGTGGCTCCAGCGATTACAGTGTATTAAGGCTCTGTCGGTGTTGACAAACACTGCCCCAATTAGGAATTAGCTTGGCATGGCATCTGATAGCGCTGCTTGCCGCTGACCTGCTAAATGGACTGCCATTCCCTCCCCGCTGCTCATTTAATGGGGCAGCGGGCAGCAAACAAAACCGGAGATCTCCTTCCACCACCCCTTCTCCCCCTTTTTCCCCTTAATTGATGCATCTCCACTGACAACCCTGGGCCTGATGCATGCATACTAATGCCAGTTACTGTGCTCCAGAAATGCCTGCCCTGCAGCATCCAGTCCAGCATCACCTGGTGATGTTCCAGCCACATGTGTTTTCTTTCAGTATTGTTTGAGCCATCAAACAGAAAAGTATCTTTATTTCTTGGTGGTGGTGTCCACCTAATGTAAAGCTTATCCAGACCTCCAAGACCTTCCAGACCCATCCTGCCTTCCCGGTGCCTAGCATCATGGGATATAAATACATGGGTCATCAACACAGTTGCAACCAGTACAACTGGTACAAGGGGAGCAGATATTATTACATCTAAACTTCTCAAGGGGAAATGCAGAAAGACCAGACATACCCACAGTCATGGTAAATTTGGGTCAGAGCAAGGTAGTGAACTGGAGGGATTTACCCCAGACTTCTGCAAGGCTTTTTGACTTTAGAGTGAGGTACACCAAGCAGAAGACAACAAACAGGAGCTGCATCCATTTGATTTACTGTGGGTAGAAGTAGCTATTTAAAAGCAACTCTTTTTTTTTTTTTCCCCTTCTGCATCCTGCCAAGAGCAACACAGACACAGCAGATACCAAATGGCAGCCAGGACAGGGGGCTCACCAGGGTCACAGCAGGTGGCTTGTGGGGGCTATTAAGATGATCTGTACAGAAGTGGATGGAACGCCTTCATAAGCATGATGGGGATGGGAAAGCTGGACTGCCTGTTGCGGGTAACGTTTTATTTGAACATGGAGGTAATGCAGGACAGGGACTGCCTTCTGCTGTGCTTTTGGCCGTGGCTGGTACACAAGATCCCCAGCTGAAGGGTCTCACCACTGCTCTTGCACATGTGACATAGACCACGGTGCTGGGGAGTGGCTCTCCCTTTCCGTGGTACTTTGAGCATATTGCTCAGAGCTGTTTCCTGAGTGATCCCAGAGCAGACACAGCTTCCAGGCATCACTGTGCTGACATGGAACTCCCACCAAGCATTCCCAGCACACCACCAATATTTTATATTCTGTTTGTACTTTTCCAGCTCCTTGCCCTGCCATAAACGCCGCTGACGGCCATCTCTTGCAATTTGCAGCAGTCCATGCCCATCAAACATCAAGAAAAAGCCAGCAAGGAAATGTTCAAGCACTTATCCCATCCTGAGATGGGCACACAGGGATTCATCCCACGTGACTTGCTTAGTGTAGATGCCTAATTTAGGCAGTGAGATTTAGTCAGATGAATTCTGTTCCCAGGCTAGTTGTCATGACCACTGCCGTGAGAAAAGCTCTTGCTATTAGAGGAAGCATCATCTTTCCTTATTTCCAATAATGGTAGCAATAGTAAAAAGAGCTGTAACAGCATCACTGAATGCCCAGGGCATAGAGAGTGATTCCCAGTTCACACAGGCAGACACGGGACTGTTTGGCATGGGACCACCCATCAACGCACTCATCGATGTGTGCAGCCTGGCAGCTAACCTCAGCTGGCAACTGCAACAGCAGCACAGCCAGCTGCTGGCAAACCATCTCCATGTATAAAAAAAACACCCAGAATTTGACTTTCCATGTCTTCTCCTGGAGGAAGCCAGGAAGAAAGCATCAGCTATGTCTTGCTAAGCAACAGGTTAATGTGAGAGTGATCTGGGCTGTGTCTGCATGAGGGATTCCACCACCTTTGGTGGCCAAGAGCTTAGAGGGTAAGGCTGGATGAAGTTGGTTTGGTTGTTTTCAGTTGGTTTCGGAGTTAAGCCTTGCTTGAAGCCAGAGTGTTGTATAAATAAGGTCCCGTCCTGACATCCCTGGCTGTTCTGACAATGGGATTGCAGTGGTGCTGGTACCCTTGCTGATGGGCGGCAGCCACAAACCAGGCTTTGCATCTGTACCTCCCTCCCCTTCTTAGCAGAGCAGGAGGGTTTTACATGCATTTATTGCTCCAGCTCACGCGTTTCCATTAGAGTGAGGAGGACTGGGGGAGGCAGGCTGTTTTGGTTCACCTTTCTGCAGCAGTGGAAATTGATAAGGTTCATATGCATACAAAAGGCTGAATGGAGAGGCAGGAGGGTGAACGGGGTCGTACACCCAGATGGATTTTTTAATTCCGGGGGAAAATAACACCACGCTCTCAAGTGATAACTGAGCCTTTCTTCCCAACTCGGACCAAAATATGATTTTTCATCTGTGCATTGGAGGAGAGGAAAATTATACAGAATTTCATTCTGCAGAATAATAAAGCTTCATGCTGAATAAAGCTCCCATAAGCCAGTGTAATTACTGAAGGGCAGGAAATACACTTTCAGTTTATATCTAATCACAATGCCATATTGTATGCTGTGAAAAGGACTTCTGGAGGCCGGAGTGTTGCTGGAATGTGAGCAGGCCCTGAAGACTTTCTTCTTGGCAGGACTTTTTTCAGCTGTGAAAAAAGGGAGACGACTAGCTGAAGTCATTGAAGAGGGCACAGAAACATTGATTGAGGAGGATCCTGGAAGGCCTTTGTTTTGGGCTTCAGGCCCAACCCTGGCAGCTCTTTGACCTCAGTTTGGGACCTCAGTGCTGTGGCCCAGGGTCCCTCCGGCAGGTCCAAAGGAGCACATGGGTGGCTTGGGCTTGGCTGCTGCTGCTCCATCGCAGCTGAGCACAGACCCTGAGCCATGGCTTGTACATATAACTAGCACCATTGTGATAAAAGCAAATGTGATGCTGCTGCCACTTGGTATTTCTTCCTTCCTCTCTTACCCTCATGGCTGATGGCAGGCACAAAACCCTCTGCACAGACCAGCCAGAAGCTGCAACACCCTCAAACTGGCAGAGGCTGCGATAGGGCTGCTCAGGGGCGAGTGCTACTCACTGCGTTTGAGAAACTGGTTAGAAGAAGGGATTGGTCAAAGCAGTGTAGGAAATGCCTAGTAAGGTTTTGGACAGGCTTGGGAGACACCAAAAGGGATGTGTTTGTCGAGGGGAAAAGTAATGCAAAAGGGCAGCAAGGGGAAAGAGGCAATGCTTTAGTAGTGAGAACTACAAAAAAGAGAATGACAAAACCCCTTTAGCACAGCTTAAAACATCGCTCCTGTGCCAGTAAATACAGAGTATAAACCTGTTCCCAGCGCACGTTTCATTCCAAGGCCTTTACACTAAATCCCCTGTGGCACCCTGTGAGAGGTGGCTGCAGAGCATCTGAAGTGCCGTAGGCTGAGAGGTCCCCAAAGGCTGGGACACCCATCTGGGCTGGGGGGAAGGTGACAGCCCATGGCAGGGTGTATGTGCACAAATATGTGGCAAAAGGCTTCGCTACAGCCTGAAACACATACTCCATATGCGCCCAACCGAGGTTTTAATGCCACTGGAAAGAGGTAAAAAAGCAATGCAACTATGAAAACACCCTCACAGGTACTGCCTGCAGACCCTTTGTTTTATGTTCAGATTAATTTATTTGAACTGGATGAACACAGAGTGTGGAGGGGAAAGCTGACAAGGGGAAAGCAGCTTTCCTGGCTAGTGAGGCCAGCTCCCACCTCGGCCATACCAGCTCTGGAAAACACTGATGGAAAACACCGATGTTAAGATCCTTTTTGAACACCACCCCTCTGTTCCCCTGCCTGCTCTCCACCTTCTTCCCCGTGGGCTGGACAGCCTCTTCCATGCAGAGAACTACCCAGGTGAAATCTTGCCCATGACATACAGGACACCATTGCAGTGTCACTGGTCTGAACTGGGAACGCTTCACCCGAAAGAGGCTGGGATCCTTGCTTTTTCATAGTACACTCATTGGTGGCTCATAGACATCCTCTGGTTAACTAATACACTCACATCTTTCTGCTCCTCTCTCGTTTCCAACTGATGAGCTCCCAGTTTAGAGCAGAATTTCTTGTTAATCCCCAAGTGCATGACCTTGCATTTAGTAGTCTTAAATTTCATCCCATTTCCTTTACTCTCGTCTTCAAGATTATGCAGTTCTCCATGTATGGTATTGTGATCCTCCTTTACTTTGCTGACGGCTCCTAAATTTATGAGGACTAGAAAACTGACAGGAAACTTAAGGCCAAGGCTGGCTGCCAGTTCCCCTTGGGTGGGAAGGGTGGATGAGGGTGAAATCCCCCAGCTACATGTGGGTGCAGCTGTACGTGCTTGCAGAGGACAACAAGCAAAACAGCAAGCGGCTGCCTGACCCTGCGATCACGCACTTCATAAAAAATCACCCAGCATTGCACCTGTCAGAGAGGAAAAACGTTTCTCTCATCAGTCAACACATTTGTTCTCTTTTCAACTAGGAGACAGTTGAGCTGGCTCGTTTGGTGATCAAACACCAGTGACCTGGTAATGTGCGTGGGAGCTGAGGTGGGAGGCTGGCAGAGTGCTGAGGTGGCTGGGCAGCATCTCTGGTCCATCCAGACCAGGGCATACATGGGGACTGGATGGCAGAAGCCTACAGTGATTTCCCATCAATGGCTCCATGGGGCAAAGTAATAGCCCCTGCCAAAACGATGGATCCTCTGCTTGCAAGAGGACTGTGCTGCATCTACTGCTACTGAACAGTGGCTTTGCAGTTATGCCAAGTTTCCTATGGCGCAGGTCCCCTGATCTACAAAAAGTATGGTTTAATATTTTAATGCACATTTACAAAGCCATCCAAAATATTTTGGATCCCCTAATTCACATCCAAAATTGAAAGAAGAGAGTCAGGGCTAGAGCCCAGGAAGATGTCAGAGAAGCTGGTGGGGCCCCAGCTGTGTAGGCTTGTCTGTCTCTACCCCACCTCGTACCCACCTGGCTGTATGAAGTTGAGGTTTATTTCCTCCCCTGTGCGCGCTCAAAAGACTTGTGCACCACCACATCTGAAAGAAAGGCTGCTGAACAGAGAGAGGTATCTTCTGCCTAACCAGACATAATATTTCTGGTTAAACGAGAACTGTGTGGAACATTTCTCTCCAAACCCCTCGGCGATGGGAGACCTCCTAGTCGAAGGGCTCACATGGCTGCATCCCCCTGGAGACCCCGTTTGCCTCTGCAAAATCCCCTGTCTGCATGGAGTTAGCTTCTAACCTCTCTCCATTTCAGATGGGAGTGCAACTGTTTTGCACTAAGCAGTTAGCCGAGGGGATTCAGCCCTCCCAATCAGCACAACTAAAGCATGAAATGAGGACACAGAACGAGAGAGTGAGCAGGGGGGACTGCGCGCCGCTTCTCCTGCACCACCAAAAAAAAAAAAAAAAAAAGGGGAAGAAAGCAGAGCCTTTGCATTATTATGTGTTCCGTCCGGACCGCAAATGCTCTATTTTTATATAGCTCCCCATCTCCCCCCAGCCCTGTCCCCTCCTCCTCCGCCCGTGCAGGCAAAGTTCTTGAATCAGCAGATTCTGAGCTCGGAAGCGGTAAAGAGCTATTGAGGGAGGGACTCTGATAGCATTACAACCATACATGGAGCCATTTTCTGTGGCGAATCGCTGAGTTCTACCTGGTTATCTCCTGCCTTGCACATCACTTCCGAATGACATGCTCTCAGTCTGGGCAAAAAATGAGAGGTTTTTTTTTAAGAGCTGGGATTTCAATAATATGTGACGAAAGGATGAGATTACTTTCTGAGGTGGGAGAAGGCAAGAGAGGGGGGGAGAGGGAGAGGAGATGAAGAGGAAGTTCTTGGTCCTTTATGGAGTCTCATAGCAAGGCTTCTCTTGTGGTGGTAAAGACAGCCCAGTTGCCTTTATTTGGATGGCTTCTTACCCTTTCCCCAGGTGAAGGGAGCTGGAAGAAGCCCATGTATCATATTGTTCTACAGGTGAGACCTCCTCACGGCCATGCTGGCTAGGTCAGCTACTGAGAGCTACCTGCTTTACCAACGCCACCAGCCTTGGCTTCCTGTGCACTCCTGAGGGGAAGAAACTGGTCATTTTCTCCTTTGTAGCCACACACACCAAAGGTATGTTTGTTCGTGCCAGCGCTGCCAAGATGAATTGCTCTGATCGCTGGCTTCACAGACGCATGTGTTACACCCCCTTTGCAATGGCTAGGAAAGTGCAGGTGCACCCAGTTCCAGTGTCTGGGTTTTGTAATTGGTGTGAGGTGCCCAGGAGCCAAGAGGTATATGTGTAATTCATTAATTGCCCTAGCTAATTAATCGCTTGCCTGTCTGTGAATGGTACTGGAAGTAGAAGCTGCACTAAAGGATTGCTGAGCCACAGCTGCGATTTCATCTTGAAGAAGTCCCAGCACATCTGGGGATCGCCTGGTGGCTTTATTTCCAAGTGCCCAAATAGCCAAAAGTCAGCTGGAAATGGAGCGGGGGAGAGGTGAACATCAGTAAGACACTTTCCGACGGATGGATGGATGCATGGACTGTGCGCGTGCTGCTGGTGGAGCCAAGGGTGCAGCAAGGAGAGACTTTTATGGTGTCAAATATTCCCCTCTTCAGCAGAGACAGACTCATTCCGGAGCGATAATCCCTTTTCTGCCTTCAGATAATTCCTGTGCCTATATTCTCTAGCCCGGGTGCTTATCTGCTTCCCTTCCCATCGTTGCTGGATGCATCACTGTGTTTATCTTTCCACTCTGAGACAAGCAGTGCTGTGGTACTGCAGAAAAACCGAGAAGGACCGGATGGGGAGGCTACAGGACTTTGGTCACATATGAAACTGGCTGTAGAGTGGAAATGACCCCAATGTAAAGACTTGTTTCAGCGCTCAGATGGGGAGAAAAAGAAACTCCAACTCCATAGAAAAGGCAAAGGCAGGTTGTGTGGGTCTATTATGTCCCCAGATGCTCTTCTCCTCCCTGGGGAAGTCAGCTCAGACTCAGCAGAACCTGTGGCCCTATGGATGAACTGTAGGCAGGGCCAGAAATGCACTTGCAGGTGAGGGATCCCTGCCTTTCCTGGAGCCATTGTGCTGCTGGGCACTTGAGTAGGGTTTAGAGTCTTCTATGGGAACTGCTTTTTTGTGAGGCGCATGGCTGGGAGGGAGATGCAATTCTGCCCAGCAGAGACTGGAGAAGATGACTTCCCTGCCCAGGAGCTCTGATGACTGAGACATGGTAATGCCCATAGGCAGTGGGTTCCAACGGTGAGAAGGTCTCCAGTGACGCAGGAGCTTCATACAGCTGCAGCATGGAGGGTACGAGCACCAGAGCTAAATAGCTTTAAGTTGCGTGGATGAACGCAGACACATTGCTTTCTCATTTTGCTGGCTGAGTAGAATAATACAGGGTTGTAATTCTTCCTTAAAGATCCAAAGCCCCATCCCAAACCTGCCTCCAGAGCAAAGCTGCACAGTCTCAGCCTTGCCAAAACGCTGCTTGCCAGCGGTGCCCACCTGGACATCTCTTTGCTCTCCCATTCATTTACCAGCCACAGTGGTCAGGGGAGAGCAAACAGTGTAGGGGAACGCGAACGCCTCCTCTCCCCGGAGCCAGATGCGATCACCTGCTCGTCACAGCCAGCTGCAGGCTGTCTGTGTCAAGGAACAATCTGACAAAGTGCACCGGGTGAAATTTTGCTGGCTTCTGTCTTTAGATAAGGGCGCTATCACTGACTCAACATATTTTATGTATAACACACCCGATGCAAAAAGCATTCAAGCATCAGGCTTGTTTAAATGTATTTGATGATATCTGGAAAAACCAGTTAACACTTCTCGGCTTGATGCGGGATGCTCTGTACGGCGAATCGCTTCAGGAGAGGCCATGGCGGCTTGTCCTCGTGCGCAAGCCAGCCTGCTAGCCGGGGCAGGGGGAGGGGCAGGACAGCCACCTTCGTAAGGTCACGGTGAAGTAGCTCAGCTCTCCAAGGAGCAAAGAGACCTCAGGTGGAGCAGGATGGAGAGCCAGTCTGCAAGACTCCTTCCACCACCACAGCTGTGAGAGCGGGGACATTTGGCCAACGTGCCAGTATATAACAGCCAACTCCAAACGTGTCTGAAAGTCTTATAGGAACCTGAGGTTGCCACATCTCTGCCGAGAGCAGCCGCGTGGGTGCTGTTTGGAGACCTGTTTCACCAACACGCCTGTGCTTTCAGTGGAGGATGTCCCTGAGCATGGTATTGCCATGTTGCATGGGGTCGTTGCCTGGTTTGACCTCATTGCCCCCTACCTGGGAAGAAAGCGATAGTTCAGATAAACATTTTCCAGAAAATTAAAATGCTATCAGAGAGGTGATTGTTTGGTCTGTTTGTTGTTTGTTTGTTTGTTTGTTTGTTTGTTTGTTTAACTGGGTTTTACAAGAATACATGAGAAGCAGATAGAGGCAAATCACTCCTAAAGTTTTCTTTCTATTTACAAGATAGTTCTTTATCTTGAATTTATGATCCTTGATCCAAGCTCATGTGCTAGCTGTAAGAAAATAGACAGGTTCGGTGTGCTGTGTGAATGAAAATACAACACAGTTTTACTTTTGAACCAGTAGACATTTTCTGTGTTAAAGTAGGTATAACTGGAGAGAAACGAGAAATAAAGAGGTGCATTACTCTGTCTATTCTCATCAGTCCCATCTCTGCTCATCAAACAGATGAGGTGGTGTTTGCACACAAAAATCCTCCATTGCACATGTATCAAAACAGGGGACTCATGCCAGTACCCACCCTTGCAGAGGTTCACATGTTATCATTAATTACAAGGCTGGGCAAAGACCATGTCGCTTGAAAGCACATCGCTACTTTTCCCAGCGGTAAGGAAAAAATTGTGCAAACAGGACCTCTGCTCTTTCTGAAGAGGCAAAATGCTAAATACTGAGGAC
The DNA here is from genome assembly GCF_963210335.1 of Falco punctatus. Lineage (NCBI taxonomy): Eukaryota > Metazoa > Chordata > Aves > Falconiformes > Falconidae > Falco > Falco punctatus. The sequence goes on from NC_137593.1 coordinate 28,330,265, forward strand.
TTAATAATTATTGATCAGTTTGCTTTTGAGGACCAGCCAATTCTTCTGGGATGTTTAGGGGTATTGGTACTCCATCACAGCACCGTTTGGACTACCTGGAGAGAGAAGGTGATGACAATCGGTACGAGGATATACACTTGCAGTGCAGGGTCAGCACCACGTTCTTCTTGTACAAGGGAAAAAGCAGTTAAAAACCTGCCTCCTCTCCCGTATTTATCATCACTGTTTGCTGTCTGGGAGGCAGAGGTGAGATTTGAAATACCGTGAGTTACATTAGCTTGCTGGAGTTCAAGGATGCCTGGTGCAGATGTTGAGGTTTGGCGAGTCAGTCTGTTCTCCCTTTGTCAGTGATGAAGAGAAGCAAGTTCCCAACCCCTCTCAGATGCTTGCACCGGGAAAGGGCGAATCCTGCTCCACACCGCCTCTTTTTTAGCTTACTGTGAAGTGGGACCAAGAAGCGCAAAGCCAGAAAAATCCACACACAGCCTGGTTACCACCGATGGAGAAATCCTGCTGTCCGTTCTCCAGGCTGCTGCTAACTGTGCTGGGAACTGAAGCAGAACACTTCACTTATCCTGGACCCCTGTTTCTCCATTTCCAAAATGAGGCTTACCATTTGGAAAAAACACTTAAAAATCCATAGATGGGATTCATCAGCTACCTACAAGAAATCACAACTTTTTTCCTAAATCCGTTATTATAGCCTGCGAGTACCAAGAGGCAGCACTTTGCTGAGGTTCAGAATTTGGGAGTGGGACATGAAAAACATAGTTTGGGGGTTTTTTTCTGTTTAAAACCTTCACTTTCCCGTGGCTCTGCTCCTTGGTTGGGGTGCAGGAAGAGGAGGAGAGGAAGGGTGTGCGTGTGCCTGTGTGTGTAGGGTGGCTGGGGCTGGTGGTGAAGGATCCTTTTGTGAAGATCAGCAGTTCTCTGCGCTTTTATCCCAGGCAAAGATTACATTTAACTCCCAGGGGTCTTTGCTTCCTCAGATCCTTTTCAGACTGAGTCACTGTAGCACTGCAGATAGTTTTGGGTGTCCTTTCATATTTTTTTTTGACAGTATTAAATATATACCCCAGTGAGCCATAAATCAGTGGTTTATCAGAGAATAAATCATATCTGTAATAAGGGACCACTTCTTTTTAATTGGACAGGCATTAAATGAAACAGATATACTTCCTCAAAGAATACAAAAATGTGTCAGCTAGCCTTCTTTAATGAATTTTAATTTTAAACCACCTTTTCTTTGAGAGAAAAGCTATTTTTCCCCCTCTCTCCAGTAAAATTATATTCTAACTGGAGGATTTGCTGAGTTTTACGGGTTATTGTATTTGCACCACTTTATCTTTCATTCCTACAGGAATGTAGCAGCCTCCTCTCCAGGTTCAAATTGGTTTGCGTTGAGACAAGCCTTTTAGAAAATGAATATTTGTTTGTGTGTGCGAGATGTCCACGTGTTCGCATGTGCATGGGTGTACATCCGTGCACATGTGTACATGGAAAAGGCACGTCTCTGACTCCAGCTGTGGACGCAGCCCATCCCAACCCAGCACTAACTATGAGAACTGCTTATACCTTCTGGCTGAGGCAGCGATAAGCCTTTTCCCCCTAAGAACAGCAACTAAACAGAGCAGAGATACATACGCTGGTAAAACTTGTCTTAGAAATGCTGAGACTAGAAATTATGCAAACATGGGATGGCTGTATCCAAAGCATTTCTGCAAACAGACCATGCCGGGTCACAATTCTGTTGGCAAGATCTTTTATTCGTTTGCTGGTGGATAGCTGCTTGGATCAGATTTTATTTGTGAGTGCGTTGCCATGAAAGTGGTGACAGCCCTAGCATCTGCCTGAATCTCAGGGGAAACCTCTGCACTGGGCGTACTCTCCCGGCTGACTTTTAAATAATTTGGGCAATAAACAGTGACCAAAGGGAATAAATTCCTGGGGAAGAGGAGGAGGACTCATTTTATTTTGCAAATATGGACTGTCTGATCAGGGAATGAAACAACACAATGTGTTAAAGGACTGGAGACACGGCAAAAAATGACATAAAATTGCAAAACAGAGAAGACGTGCTTTCTTCCTCTTGCTCATTCAGATCACAATCTCTTCAGGGCAGCAACAACTGACTGAGTTGGAATTCTGGTCCTTTGGGAAAATCCTGACATTTTTGACATTTTCTTTTTGGCAGAGCTGGTGTTTTCTCACTAGACCAGGAAGAGCTGAAAAATCCTGATCTGAAGGGTTGTGCTTTGTGGATGGCTTTTGTGTCATCTGAGGTTAGGCATCACATCCGAACAAGCGGGCTGGGAGCATTTGTAGCTGATGAAAGAAGACAAGCCCTTAAGGAGGTGATGCGTCCCATTGCAGGAGAGGTGCGCAAGGGCTGCCCTTCAGGTGCCGTTCCTTCCATGGGGCCAGGGCTGTCAGATCTCCTACTCCACACTGCTTTGATCCGGGTAGGGATGAAGTCCAGATGCCTAACGGGGGTTACAAATCCAGATAGGAAGTTGGTGAACGGGGAAGAACAGGGTTACAAAGTACAAATGGCAGGTCTTCTGTAAGGTTTCTAAGATAAAATCAAATGGCTTCCACAATAAAAATCCCCAACAAGACAAAACAAAAAAACCCAACACCCAAACAAACAAACCCCCACCTGTAAACAAAAAACAACAAAAATACACACACACCCCTAATCCCCAAACTTTTTCAGGTACCAACTCTTCCATTAAAAATAGCCCTGATGTCCACCCCAGGAGGTGGGTGCAGAGCACAATGGCAAGGAGGTATGTGGCTGCATTTGCCACCCTGGGCTGTCCTCATCCCTGCTGAGGCGAAGGTGGCTGGCCACCTGGGCCAGCCCGACCAGCTCAGCGTCACCTCCCCTTTTGCTTGGCAACAGCATTTGGAGAAGGCAGCCAACATTTCCAGGTCTGCTTGCTGCTGTGGAGTGGGTATTAACTTCTGGTCCCTTTGGTTGCCCACCTTCAACTCCAGCAGTGTCTTGCAACACCATGGCCCCACTGTTTCTCACTGCCGTGAGGTAGACAGACTCTGCAATAATTTTCTTCTTGATGTGCTGTTAGTAAAGTTCTTACGAATTTGAATCTCTTTTATTATTTTCAGCCCTGTGCTTATATTTCCTACCAACACCTTGGGTATGATTGCCCTCCCCCGAGTGCCCAGCTGGGTCACTGTAGGTAATAACTGGTTATTAGCTCTGGGCAGAGGCAGCATGCATTTCCAACCAGGCACAAGAAGATATTACAGACAGAAATAAAACGTTATTTCAAACTTCTTGTCCTTGGTGGATTTGGGGCAGGTATCATTTTCTTTTTTGTTTTGCTGGTTGAATTTCTAAGAAATTACAGACTGAGAAATGTACAGAAAAATCTTTGTCCTCATCACCCTAATTCATATCTTCTCTAGTACAACTGTTTCTTGGTGCCACCATTTGTCTTGAAATGCTTGGAAACCATAGCTTTTTCTTTTTTTTTTTTTTCTCATTTGCTTCTTGCTTAATTCCCAGAATAGTTGAACGAAGACACTTGCCCAGCTCTGTGTTTTTCCTACATAAGTTATTCATTGTTCAGCAATTTAAAAAGTAAAATAAGACTGCATGGTCATCATCGTATATAGTACATTAAGCCCTGAAGCTTAATATCACATATAATGCATGTTTCTTTCTGCATAATGAGATTGGGAATCTAGAAGACAGCTTTTTTTTTTCCAACATTGAAAAAAATAAGAATAAATCCACAATAAAGTGTTTGAAGAAATGCTTTGTTTAAATGCCTGCCAGTTAACCAGATTGGTCTGCCGAAATTAAAGCTTTACAAGGTATCTTCTTGAAGGAGGACCTTGCCATCTCATCCCACATTGCTATGACTGCTATCCCTTGCGAGGATATACCTGGGTCTTGACATCTCTTTACTGCTAGCAGAGCCGCAGGTTTCACAGTGACGAATGTGCCTCTGAAACACACTGCGAAGAAGGAAAAGGCTCTCCACGGATGAGGTTTGCTCACCCTGTGTGGCACCACAGATGGAGAAAAGTTAAGCTCAGAAAAACATGCTACACCTGCCTCCGCTTCAACAGAGACTGGCCACCTCTACCAGGCTGGACCATGAACTCGGGCACGTGCCGGTCCCCTGCGTGCCCACCCGACTGCGATAGGATGGGGTCTTGCCTGCATTAAGGAAAATACCGTCCAGATTTGGATGCTGTCTTAATGAAAGTATAATAAAACCAATATAACATCGGAGGAGCAGGCAAGGAGTGGTATGCCATCTAGTGTGCACTGCTCTGTTAATAAAACAATTATTTACTGCTCCATTGAAAACATTACATCCTTCTGCTCTGTGCGGCTTAACAAGGCTGCCTTCAGTTTTTACACAGTATTTAATGCTTAAATAACTTGTCAACTCTGCGCACACCCTATGCCCGGAGGGATGTCTGTTTTAAATCCAGAGGCTTGGCTCAGGAGCACGTGGGCTGCCAGGAGGAACCGAGTGGGCTGGTGTCAGCAGAGGGTTTGCTCCTCTGTCCTCAGCGAGCAGCTGGATGCAACAGCAACAGAGAAATCAAGGCAAACCGATGCAGAACGTTTTGCTTCCTCTGTCTTTGTCATGGAAAGCTCCACCAATTAGTTTCCCTTGCCTCCAGTTCACACTCAGCCCTGTCCTGATCTAACCTGATCTGCATTGCTCCAGCATCATCACCAGGTCCTACAGGGAAAGTGCCCATGGGTGCAAGAACTTTGGACGCAGGGATGAGCTGGGGTCTCAGGGGTCTGGGTGCACACAGCCCCACTGCACCTCACACCAAATCCCACCAGGGTGACGAGGCTGCCCTCCTGCAGGTGCTGAGAGGGGGCGGAGGACACCCCGAAGCCCTCAGGAAGGCGAGCATGCCCTTGCTGGTTTGGGGCATCATGTCCAACCTGCAGGTGGGGAGCAGGGACGGTGGCCACCTCCTGGGGAAGGCAGGGAGGGAAAGTTGGGACGCGAGAGCCCACCCTGGCACGTGGCCAGGAATGGCCTTCTGGTGTGATGTGCTCTTGGATTTTATTTAAATCAGTAAGACGAGAGGACAGTTCAGAGCACTGGATTAATTCCACTTTCTCCCTCTCGCTCTCTCTTTTTTTATTAGGAAAATAAAAGAGACTTTGAAATATTAAGAGAGAGTGGGATTAGAGCCCTCTCCTGCTACCCCAGTCTTTCCTCCCCTATTAATTTCCACTTGATTAGAATTCTTTTTGAAGTATTTAAATATGGACAATAGGAAAAAGGGAGGGTGAAGTTATTGAATATCAGTTAAACTGTATTAATATAAGCTCAGTTCCAGCTTTTATATAGATACTTCATATATATGTATAGTTTCCACTAGGAATAAAGTAGATCTTTCCCTCCTCCCCTACCTAAAGTAATTATGATTTTAAAAAAACTATAATGAAACTCTTAAACTTTAATAGCCCATTTATAAATCCCCAGCTTAAAATTTAAATGCTTTAAAAAAAGTTTTAGAACTGTAGAAATTTGATTCCCCCCCCCCTTTTTTTCTCTTTTTTTATATAAGAGACACACTTATACCGTGAAACTTTTGAAGCTGTACAGCATTTCACGAACAATCACCCCTGGCCTCGGTGGAAATTGGGATGCTGAGGGGTCAGTGAGGATGCAGGGCTTTCTGTGCTAGCATGGGGAGGCGATGGCACACAGTCCCACGCCAGCAAGGTGGTCCTGCTAGCATCACCTGGGTCTGGAGAACAGTTGGAAAAAAACTTGTCTTTTTGATGGCTGGCATCCAAAAGCTTCGCCTTTATGCTGGGTGCGATACAGAGGCCCTGAGCTTTTATTTTTCGTTGAAGGGTAAATCTGGGATTGTTGATGGATGTTCTGGGGTCCCTGCAATAGACATCGCTGGGTGTCCATGTCATGGTCATTTTGCACCTCCCAAGTCATCACCTGCCAGGAGCCAAGCTGTGCTTTGGGGTTTTATTTATAAATCAGTACTTTTATAAACCAGATTTAGATATCTCCATCCAGATTCATAAATCCTTTCAGCTAACCTAAGAACTGCAGTTTGATTTACAAACCATGACTTTTCGCATCAGATTTAACTCTCTGACTGACTTCTGAAACGTTCGATTGGCTTAGAAGTCAGGAAATAGATTTACAAATCCTAAAACAGATTTACAAATCCTAAAACATAATCACAAGTCATGCCAATAAGTTCTAAGAAAAAAAAAAAAAGTGTTTGTTTACAAATCTTTTCTTCACATTAGGAATACAAGAGACTGAGTTATAGCCCAGGACTCTGAGGTCCTGTCACTGTATAGATCCAGCTCTTCTATTTGAATGCAAAACTCCAATCTGTAAATCTCGGTTGGCTTTTCAAGCTCTGACTAAGCCTAACCTCTAGTTAGGCTGTAGGACACAACAGGGGCTGGCATGAGTCCCACCGTCCTCACCAACCCCTACATCCAAGAAATGGCCACAGGATGACCATCACTGCCACCCATGAGAACACACCACCAATCATGCCAGGAGGAGAGACATGATTACTGTGGCTGCAATGGAAATCTTTTTAAACTTAAGATGCTTTAACGAGAGGAAGGTGGCTACCCAAGGAGGGGGTGTACTTAGAAACATACGTTCCCCTCTCTGATGGGTTGTGGCACGTCCTCAGATGTGCTGTGATTCAGATCCTTCCTCTCCATGCTGCAGTGCTCCTCTATCCTGTCTCCTGGGACAGGCTTAACACCAAAGTAATCACAACTCATGGTCTTGTGCTCTTATAAATGCATTGGAAACAGTCCAACTGATATATATTTGTGGTGCCTCCATTGTGGCTTGATGGGCCCTGCTTGAAGGGGAAAGAAAAGGAATTTTATATCTGCCTGTGGATAATTTGTTACACAGCATTTTCAAAGCATCATGTTGTTTCTCTGAGGTGGTGGACTTCTGCACCAGATTCAACAAATAAACACTCTAATTTAGCTGTTTCCCTGGCAAATTATTGCTAATGATGCAAACTCCCACCTTCCATAATGTTCTGGAGAGACTTAGAGGAAAAAATAACTTGTCCACAATGTCTAATGTAAAAATGTGCAAAAGCTCCTTCAGAATTCAATGATTTCTTTTTTCCTTTTTTTTTTTTTCACTCATTCGTCTTCCAGATATACATCATAAAGCAACAACTGGCACTAATTCATTTTCCCCTTTGCAATCACCTTTAAATGAAAAAGCAGCAAGGGTTTTCTACCAGGTGTAAACACAAGGAATGAAAGGCCAGATAACAATGAAGATTTCGTGGAAACTCACAGATATGGGCATCCAAGTGTTAGGTGTGCAATTAAATGATGGACAGCAATTTTCAGATGACATTTTGCAAACAGAAAGCTGAAAAATGCAGCCTGAGAGTCAGTTTTGGGGCAGGAACATGAGAATCTAGAGGAGCTCAGTGGAGGAGGTACACGTTACCAGAAACCTTGGTCTTGTTTATTAGAAAAAAGCAATCAGTTTAAGAAATAAGCCACCTCCCTCTCCTTCAGTGTCCCAAGGTAGGTCTTCAGTAAAGGGCGGGTTTAGTCCATGGGTGCACATTTTCATTTATTCTCCCATTTTTTGTGCTGGCTGGGCTACAAGCTGGGGCTATCTTACAGATGCTGGTGGCACTTGGGTTTGCAAAGCAACGGCCAGGATTCTCTTCACCTGCTCTTTGAACTGGCATCTTTTCTCACTCCTTTCCCAGCATAAAATAAATAAAGGCTCCTTTCCTGATCAAAAAACTTGTCACTCATGGTGCCCTGGCCTAAACCTTGACCAGATGCAAGGAGAAAGAGTCAGTCAGCCCCTCAGAGTCTGCCTGCCTTCCTCTCACCAAGATGCTCCAAAAAATGCCATTTCCATTTCCCTCCCCCAGAGACGACTTCTGTTTAATATCATTATACTTTCTCCACCCACCTCTTCCACCACGTGCCCTCAGGAGCTAGTAATAATAATATGGCAAACCCTGTAATAAATATTGCGATCACTGCCTAAGAGGCAGTCTAAAAAGGCTGAGAATAAATAAATAAAAAAAAATGAATTTTCCCATTTATCTGTGAGTGCGAGAGAGGGAGAGAGAAAAGAGTTAGCTATTAAAGATCCCACATAGCCACAGGCAAATTCTAGCATCGTTTCCTTGCAGAGACCTTTTTTTTTTTAAAGCAGAGATTACTCTGGCGGTTCAAGGTGCTATCGAGCTCTAACCAGGGACAATTACAAGGCTCCAGTTGGAGCGTCTGAGACGATGCTTACGTCTGATAAGGTTGAAGGGGAATAATGGAAGGAGGGAAGTGATAATGGACTGCTGAATGGGTGGGTTGAGGTATCATTGCCATAGAGCCTGGAGACAGAAGCAGCTGCTGATGCAGAGAGGGTGAGCGTTTTTTCCCTTCCCCTCCCCCCCCCCCCCCCATTTTGTTTCTATTTTCCCTGTATAAGGAAAAAAAAGTATCTCTGAGCATACACTTCAGAATGATTTTTTTTCCTCCTAGCTCCAAGCAACACTAGTAATGCCACTCACCAACGCGTTTTATGCCATCAGAGCATTCCTAACACAGGCCTGCATGCCTTGCCTCTCCCATCACTCAGTTCAAGAGGTTCACAGACCATTTTTTTCTGTTCTCTGCCCACTACTACTTTACTGACGACCAAGCTGGACCCCATAGCTGTTCTGAAAGCACCCAAGGAATCACTGACTCAACATCCTGTACCTCACAGGGTGAACAAAGACAGGGAGCCAGGGGTGTCCACCTTGGTGTAGATGAGAGAGGGGAGAAACCTCTGCTTTCAAGTCCTGGAGTCTTCCAGCTGGCACTGGTCCTCCATGTTACCTTGGGAGCTGGAACCCTAAAGGCAGGACATGCTTCCCTGATGGCTTGGGACCAAAGAAGGAAAGCTCTCTGGCTTGCTCTTCTCCATCATTCATGTGGAGAGCAACCAGCCAGCAAACCTAGCCATCAGTAAAGGATGAATCCCACCACTCAGCTGCCTCACACAGCCCTCACTCAGGCTGAACCCTGCCTGAACCCTTCCGTACACTCCTTTGCTGGCCTGTTCTCACCAACTTGTGGGCCATGACTTGGTCTTCATAAAACTAGTATTGCTGGTAGACCATGGAGAACATTGAGGAAGATTTAATTATATTTTTTGCTGGGATTTCTTTTCCTGGGCCAGATTCTAAATGATAATGATTTTGGTGCATGTAAATACCCAATAAACAAATAAAATCTATTGTTTTTCTCCTTTGCTTATGAGACTCTTCTCTTTGGCAGATCCTTTTATATCTGTCTTTCCTTTTTGGAAGTATAAAATTAGATCAGGATTTGATTTTTCTTCTTTTATCAACGCAAGACAGAGTTGCCTCTATCTTTTCCTCCGTACCACTGAAGGCCATCAAGCACCATCGAAAACCCCTCTTTAGGAAAGAGTGATTTCAGAAGAAAAAACAAATTAAATCTTTCCTACGTGGAGGTCCAGAAACCCCTCTGATGTACACAAATATGGAGGTCCTTGTGTAAAGAGAATACACGCAAAGCATTTTTGCTTGGCCCAAGGAAAGACACTTGCAGTTTCCTGAGAGTTGGACAGATCCTGGCCAGTGGGGTGGAAGATCTCCAGACAGCATCCAAAGGAACCTTTTGAGGGGTGGAAAGTTAATCTCAAAACCAGGCAGTCATTTGCAACTATGTCTTGACCAAAACATGCAGAGTGATGGTGCCAGACATATATCAAAACCTCAAACCATGTAATTTGCTCTAAAGAAATCACAGCACTACTTCTGGGATGGGATTTCTCTCACCTGCCTTTGAATACTGACAGTGTCAATAGCTGAGCTGGGGGGTCCAAACTCATGTTTCAGCCCAGAGAGACAAACATGCCTTCATAGAGTACAGTTCATCCAACCACCTTGAGATGGGATGGACTGTGGTCCAGAAACATCCATTTCTCTCTGTAGATTCTAACATGAGCCTAAACAAAGAGTTCAGGTGCAAATAAGTACCCTGTTCACCTCTAAAGGCAATGAGATAATGGCACCTTTGAAATACAATTCACTTGCCTCCTAGGTTTTAAATTAGTAGAAATCTGGGGGTTTAAGCAGGTTTTCTCCATCATGTGATGTTGAGTCTGGTGTATTCACGTGACTCCAGGATCTGGGGCTTTAGGGAGATAGGACAAGTTGTGAGAAGAACAAGAGATGACACACTATGAACTTCACAACCCCACTTGTGTCTGTGTCATGCAAGACCCCTCTCTCTTTTGTCCCGTGTGCTCTGGTCATGCCTCATCGAGTGATAGTGATTCAGCAAGCCAGAGGATGCTTACACTCGTAGCTCTTCAGCTGCCTTCTTCCCTGACACTTGGGACTGCAGACAGCAGAGGGGAAACTACCAGGGTTAATGGACCGGGGATATGTGCAGCATCATTCCACAGAGACACCAGCACTCTCAGCTCTCAATGTGCCATTGTGGGGCAGGAGATCCCAGGGGGAGATCTACCCAGAGGGACAGTGTGTGCTCCTGGATGCAAAGCCACCCTCCCCCCCCCGCTCACTTCTTGGTTCCCTTTCCCAGTTTTGGTGGGTCATGGAGGGCACTCAGAGCTGGGTCTTGCAGATGGATCCCGAAGCAGGATGGTGCTGGGAGAACTGGAAAGAAGACACAAGCGTGAAATACATCTGGAGAAGACTAGGCACTCACTTTGTGTCATTACAGAGGGCAATGTGCTAGGGCATGTGCATTTCCATTTTTTAATTAAAACAAAAAGAAGAAAAAGTAGCAAACCCTGGTGTCACCTGCAATGGTTGAAGATATTTGGTGTTTCCTTCATTCCTACTTCAATTTACTCTTCCCCTGTGTTTCCCACCTTGAGCCTGTGGGTGAGCTGAGAGCACGGAACTCAATGATTGAAAGAGCCACAAATTTCTGTATGAGCTTCACACAAGCCTTCCTGCTCTTCTCCAGCATACGCTTTTTCAGAGAAACAGGCAGGAGAAAAGAGCAGGTAATAGATGGGGAAATGCTTTTCTGCTCTCTGCCATTGTAATGGATTAAAATAAAGGAGCTGCTGTGTGATGCCAGGAGAAAGGAGATGATATCTGTCCAGGTTATACCCTGGATACTAAATCCAAATGCATTTCAACCAAGATCAGTTGCTGTAAAAAAAAAAAAAAAAAAAAGAAAAAAAAAAAGAAAAGGAAAAAAAAGTTGATTTTCTTTCCAGCTCTTGGAAGTGAATCTATTTGGTGTCAGGCTGAAAGAAGACAGCGTGTAAGTAACTGAGAAAGTGTTTACTCAGTGAATTAGTTCAGCTTTTCATTGTGCACAGAGGATTATGGCCTCAGCAGTGGATGAGCTCCATTTCAGGCTGGAGTGGCTCACTTAGCTACCTCCAGGGCAGGACTAATTATCATAGGACTTAGGCCATTAAAGGGCTTTAACTACCAGTGCTCTCTCCCAGGTCTGGATTAACTGTTTGCCTAGAGCAAACTGCCTAGATAACCATTCAGCCTAATGGTCTGCTTTGATTTCTCTGCCCCCTCTGCCCACCCCTTTCGCCTTTAAACTTTACATTATTGGCAGTTCTGGAACAATAACTAAGAATATTAATACCATTGCTGCAAAATGTCAAAGGGGTTTTGTTACAGATTTTTTTTTTTCTTCCCTTTTTTGCTTTACCATTGCTAAGGCAATTTTAGGCAGTACTATCTTGCATGGCAGAGAGCCCTTACCTGACTCAGGTGGATTAAGAGGGTCTGCTCAAAAGGTATGACCCCCCAAGGGAAAACACCAAAATGCCCACAGAGCCCAGCTCCGTCTCACTCTGTTGTGTACATGACAATAATTGTGGCAGAAGGTACTCTGCATAGAAATAGCAAAAGACTATTGTGCCCTGAGGTGCTAAATAGCCAAGATGAGAGCAGAGTTATTACCCTACTTCACATGAGAAGAGCTGGGGTACAGAAGGTTTAAATGGTTTGCCCAGGGTAACAGATGGAGAATGTGGCAGCGGCTGGTCTGCTCCTTATCAAAAAATATATTTGAAAAATTATCTAGTGATCCTCCTTTGACACCAGCCTTCTCAGCTTTTCTGGTAGTGTATCAGCACATCTGGGTAGTTTTCAGGCTAGAAGGGGGTGACTGAGGGAGGTATAACTCGAGATTATAAAATCAGATGCAGCTTGGGCAAGCAGCCTCTTCCAGTACCAGACCTCAGGAGGGCATCAAAGGAATCTAGGGGGTGGCATGCTGGAAAGAAAATAGGTGGTTCCTCACAACGCAGAGCTGGGCAGCACCTTGTTTGTGCTGAAGGTACGGGGGTTCACAGCTGTGGAGGAAGAATTCTATTTATAAGAGCTTGTGCAGAAACATAGCATAGGTGGGCTTCTGGTCTGCTCCTCTGCTCACGCTTGTAGCCGTAAGGCTGCCGAGGTGCTGTCCTTCAGGCTGACTGCCTTGCTGTTCTCTTCTCTTCTGCCCTGTCTGTGTCCCCTCAATACAACACTTAGGGCACCAGAGAGACCAGTTCACAAGACTTCTTGGCACCATTTGAAGGTGGAAGTGTTGGCAGTGAACTGATACCTCTTCATCCCCGGAGTAGCATCCATAAGGCAGTTTTTCCCCTCCACCTTCCAGTTTTGCACGGTGAAGGAAATACCGTTTATCGCCAGTCCCTAAACTGAGTACAAATGGCCCACTGTGGCAACCATTTACAGGCACGGATGGTCTTATCCATGTAACTCAGGTCTTTTGGAAAAAGCATTTCTCCTGTCAAAGCCTATAAAATCCATGACATCACAAATTAAAAGCTGGAATGCATATTTGTACTCCTCCATGTATTTACGCCTGTGCTGGTTTTGGCTGGGATTGAGTTACATTTCTTCATAGCAGCTGGGATGGGGCTGTGCTTTGGGTTTGTGCTGAGGACACTGCTGGTCACACAGGGACGTTGGTTACTGCTGAGTGTCACCTACACAGAGCCAAGGTCTCTTCTGCCCCTCACCCCACAGCGAGGAGGCTGGGGGGCACAGGGAGTTGGGGAGGGGACACAGCCAGGACAGCTGACCCCGACTGACCCAAGGGATGTTCCATACCATACAGCACCATGCTCAGCATATAAATCTGGGAGAAGAAGGAAAGGGGAACATTTGGAGTGATGGCGTTTGTCTTCCCAAGCCACCATTATGTGTGACAGAGCCCAGCTGTCCTGGGGATGGCTGAACACCTGCCTGCCCATGGGAGGTGGTGAATGAATTCCTCGTTTTGCTTTGCTTGAGTGCACGGCTTTTGCTTTACCTATTGAACTGTCTTTGCCTCAGCCCACAGGTTTTCTCACTTTTACCCTTCCAGTTCTCTCCCCCATCCCACTACAGGGAGCGAGCGAGCAGCTGCGTGGGGCTGAGTTGTCAGCTGGGGTTAAACTACAACAGTCCTTTTTGGTGCCCAAAGTGGGGCTGAAAGGGTTCAAGGTAATGACAGATTTGATTGGAATGTGCTAGATCAAATTTTTATCCGTTATTGCTGTTCAGCTATTAATCGGCAGGCTTCCGTGCTGGCCATGAGGCTTGCTTGCCTTATTGTATATTAGAGTTGAGTGCTCGTTAGTGGCTGCTTTTTGCTTTTGCTGCTTGCTGTACTGCTGCGCTGCTTATCACCTGACTCTGCTGTGCCTGGGAACACTTTGATAACGGCCATGGCGATGCGCCTGGGCTGGCAGATGGCCAGGGCATGGCTGCTGTTCCTGCACTGCTGTGCTGGACAGGCTGGACCTCCAGCGTGAACTCGAGTCGAAGGGACTGTGACCTGTGGATGAGTCCACGTAGGAGCAGGACACCCCAAAGCATCTGTGGCTGTGAGTAAGTCCATGCCAGAGCAGGTACATCCTGGAGCGCCTGTGGCTGTGGCTATTATGTCTGTGCCACAGCAGGTAAAGCCCTGAAGGAATTGTGGCCCAAGGATAAGTCCACACTGGAGAAGGTACACCTCGGAGCATCTGTGGCTGTGGATAAGTCCATGCTGCAGCAGGTACACCTTGAAGCATCAGTGGCTGTGCAGGAGGTCATGCTGGAGCACCTCAAAGCTTGTGGCCGTGGATAAGCCCATGACAGAGCAGGTACAGCCCTGGAGGGACTGCAGCCATGGGTAAGGCCACGCTGGAGCAGGTTTGCTTCTGAAGGGACTGTGCCTGTGGGTAAGGCCATACTGGAGCAGGTCTAGCTCTGAAGAGACTGTGGCTCAGAGCTAAGGCTCCACTTGGAGCACGTACACCCCTAAGGGACTGCAGCCTGTGGATAAGTCCCAGCCAGCACAGGGGCAAGGGGAGGAGTTCATTGCAATGTTAAACCCTATAAACTGGCCCGAAGGGACCAAGGGTGGAGACTGTAATGGAAATACCTTTACATTGTTGAAACCCATGATTTGAGTTGCACGTTATAGGAATTACTATAGCAGGAACCACCTGAACCAATGGAAGAGAAACATTAAGCTGTACAAGCACAGCAGTGAATAGACCTGATCTGGCTTTGGTGCTCAGTAACTCCACACAACACATCACTTCTCCTATGCTGAGTGACCACCTCAACAGATGGAGCCCAGGGTCATAGACTAAACTAATTCAGTAGACATTTTGTGGACATTTATGGACATTTCACAGGAGTGGTCGATCAACGAAGGGAGTAATGTCTATGTATTATATTAAAGGATGGGAAGGGGGTGGTGGTTAATGAGGTTGTATTGGATAGTGGGGGACCTGAGCATGATGTAAATGGTATGGAATAAAGAGTGGAGAATGTGCTGGTTTTGGCTGGGATAAAGTTAATTTTCTTCAGAGTAATTGGTATGGCGCTATGTTTTGCGTTTGTGTTGAAAACAGTGTTGACAGTACAGATATGTTTTAGTTATCTCTGAGCAGTGCTCACACAGAGCCAAGGTCTCTTCTGCCCCTCACCCCACAGCGAGCAGGCTGGGGCATCTGGGAGAGGACGCAGCCGGGACAGCTGACCCCAATTGACCCGAGGGGTACCCCATACCATGACGCCATGCTCAACAAATAAAACTGGGGAAAGAAGGAAGGGGCATGTTCAGAATTACAGGTTTTTGTCTTCCTAAGCCACCATTACGTGTGACAGAGCCCTGCTGTCCTGGCGATGGTTGAACACCCGCCTGCCCATGGGAAGAGGCAAATGAATTCCTGGTTTTTCTTTCCTTGTGTGTGCAGCTTTTCCTTTACCTATTACACTGTCTTTATCTCAGCCCATGAGTTTTCTCACTTTTACCCTTCCAGTTCTCTCCCCCATCCTGCCAGGGAGGAGTAAGCAAGTGGTTGTGTGGGGCTGAGTTGTCAGCTGGGGTTAAACCACGACAATGTCCTTCACAAATATATAAATAACATAGATATTTGTGCAAAATAATTTATAGAAATCAGTATGATTTTTGTGGCACTTCTCTTCCTGTTGTTACCAATTTGTCAGAGTGCAACTCAGAAGCATGGTGGAGGACAGCCCTGACCCAACCAGCCAATGGTTTTAAATGGGTGGTAGATGCTCAAGCGTTCATAACCTTCTCAAACCCAGGAAGGTTACATGTGTGCAAGGTTAAATACATGCTTAGAAAGCCAAGATAGATGTAAAACAAAGCCAAAAAAAAAAGGATGCTTGGGTCAGCCACAGTGCACAGCCTGCACAGATTAAACCAACTCGTCTTATCTGAATGAAGTGCCTGCAACCAGGTCTTGCTGATGACATGGCCTTGGACCCTACCAAAGCCCAGAGACTGGCTCTGACACATGCCTGTGCTGGAGACTGCACCCTCAACCAGGCTCCTGCATGCCTTCTCACTCCTGGCATGCTGACAGCATGCAGCATTTGAAAGCCGTGCCTGTCCAGCAAAGGGTGTTTCTTCCTCCTTTGACGCGTTTCCCCATCGCTTTGTTCACAGCCTTTCTTGGCTAACTAGATTCTGCATTTTATAGCCCAGCTGACAGCTTTCACAGCATTTTTCAGAGCTCTGAAGTCTCTTGCAGATGTTTGAAACATGCCAAAATTGCGTTCTGCTGCTTTGTCTATATGGAAATTGTCTAATTTCTGCCTTCCTCTGATCTCTTACTCCGAGGATAATGGAGTTTAGTACTTTCCCTTCTTGCCCCTGCTTCAGGTGTGAACTGGAATACAAGACAAACTGCTTACTGGAGTGCAAGTTATTTGTTGCTTGCAGATGAATGGAGCTGGTTTTCATTTCCTGTGATTCTGAGTATTAAATTCCTTCCCCTCGTCATTTACCCGTTGCTTGACATCTTCTGCTTTCAACTCATTCATTCCTCATTGCACCTGAAAGCCATCACGTTGAAGCCCATCAGGAAAAACATAACTGAAGCAACTCACTAAGAGAAAAAGAGGCGGGTAATTGTGAAACAGCAAGCAGGTACCTTCGAAGAAAAGGCATTTCTCAGAGGAAAAGTAGACCATCCAAGGATTTCCTCTCTCAGCACCAAGGGTGCTCCAAGCCTGGCTGAAACATCTGCCTATGATACCTATCAAGAAAGCCCTACAAATAAAAATCAGAACTGGAATAATGTAGGAGCAAGTGAAATCTGCTCTGTCGTCACCAGGAGAGCTGACGGCTGTGCGCTCTCAGAGGCACCGACTGTCTCTTACTGTGTGTTGGCTCAGCACAGCGAGACCCCGACCTGCCTTCTAGCAGACAGGTGAGACAAGTGGTGAGACAAGTACCCCAGAGGTAAGGTCAGACACAGAAAGCATGTTCTGGTCCTTCTTTCTCTTATTTATCAAACGCAGGTTTCCCACCTTCCAGTGAAACTGCAATTAACTTGTAAATGCATGCTACAATATTAATTTTCCACCAGCTGCAGTTCTGTAGCTGAGAGGAAATAAGTCAATGAAACACCAGCGTGAACTCTGGTGTGGCCCTCATGACAAATTCTGCCCTGATACAAAAAAACCCCTGTGAAACTAGTAAGCCCAGACCAGCTCACACAGACAGAGCCCAAGGACTAAAGGGATTGCAAGCCCACTTGGTGATACTCCATGCAAAACACTCCTGTCTCTAACACAAGCAACAGGGATAGGCAACAGTAGTCTGAACTCTACAGCCAGGACAGCTGTTGTGCAGCACAGTGTTGAGATTGAACTAAAACAGTATGAGAAAACTCAGGTGTGTGTCCACATTCTGAGAAGGTGGCCCTCATTTTGGAGAGATAACCAGCTTTCCATAGGCAGGTGCACTTGACTCCCACCCCCAAGCCTGTGCTAGGTCTCTTCACCCCATGTTTGGAGACTAGACAGGCAGATAGTCTTGACAAGTGTCACAGTTACCCTGAATACAAGAGTGTATGCCTACAGCACAGCAAAAGAAGGTCCACCAAACAGTTTGAGTAATATCCTACGTAGGCTGTGACCTGGGACAGATTTGCTCCCCCCACACACACACACACACTGGTATTTCTCACATTTAATCAGGATGCCCCATCTTTTTGCTACAATCCAGGTCTGTATTTGTCATCCGAGCTGAGATGGTGGCTGTAGCTACAGCTAATACCTGCCTGCACGGCCTGCTCTGAACCACCGTGATGTCCTGACTGTCACTGTCTGCCTGGCTGCCATGGCCCACACCTAGATTTTATTCCCCTGGTGTCTTCCACTCCTGGTGACCACAAGGACGTGCATTGTTCCTGTCTCTTCAGCAGGACTTCATATTGCACTCAAGAATCTTCCTAAATTAAAGGAGTTCTTGCATGTCTACTCTGGGATCTGTTGCAACAGGATGCATTAGATCCCTAACACATCCCAGTGCCGCAGTCAAAAGACTAGAGAAGGTGGATGATGGCGCTGATTGACTGGCACCATGAGGTCTTTGTAGTTTTATACACGCTCTTCTATGGTAGAAGATAACAAGTTGGCTACCACATATTGTGAACAGGCACGGTTCTTGATGGCAAGTGAGAAAAGTTCATGCTGCAGATGCAGAAGACTTTAGTCATGGTGAAAAGCAG
Source organism: Falco punctatus (assembly GCF_963210335.1). Lineage (NCBI taxonomy): Eukaryota > Metazoa > Chordata > Aves > Falconiformes > Falconidae > Falco > Falco punctatus. The sequence goes on from NC_137593.1 coordinate 28,348,321, forward strand.
CTGAATACATCATCTGCTCGGAGGTGAGTTTTTCTGAAGGCTGTGCTGAGAAACAGAGAACAGACACCTGAAACAGAGAACGACATTAGCTGGGAACTGAAAACAGCTGCTCTAGAAAAGAAGAAATAACCCATTCCCCACACACACAATAGCGTGTTACGGGAGAACAGCTAATCCTGTAGCAAAGGCACAGAACTCAGCGCTGGGACGAGATAACAAAGACCAGTGGCTCTTGTGTTACGGGTCAGCTGCTGGCCCCCAGTTTCACGTCTTCTCAGCAGACACAACAGGCACTGTCACACAGTGTCACTATGCCTGCGAGAGATAAGCTCCTGGATGAGAAACAGCTGGCTGAAGCTCAAGCCAGGCAAGATGGAAATGATGCTTCTAGGAAAAAAAAAGAAGTGTTTCAGGCATTTTCCAAGACCATGCTGATGCTCTCTTCCCGTCCCAGAGGGAGAAGAACACCAGTGGACTGGGACTGCACTTACTCCTTAAGGCTCAGCCTGAGCTAGTTGTGAGCAACCTCTGGTCACCTGGGTCACCCTCCAGCTTTCCCCTTTTGTTCTGTGAACCCTCATGAGGCATGGGACTCCATCAGGCCAGGTCCGAAATGCCTCTCCTCCAAGATAAAGCTGGCATCACCAGATCAAGGTGAGCTGTAAAGGACAGAGGATGACAAGGAATCAGAGCAGATTTTCTCTCTTTACCTGGTCGTGAACCTGCTTTTGGGGCACAGAATTTTCTATACGTATAGAAGGGCCAAAGAGGGATGAAGGTGATGGGTGGTATAGCAGGAATACTGGGAAATTCAGGGAAGAAGATGTTCCATTCATTTTGATCCAAGAGCTGTTAAGTCCTTATGAGTATTATCAACATGGAAGGGAGTTATTTCCCATGTGGAAGAATTAATGAATAGTTTTCTTCTAGGCTTAAACTCTTCCACCCCCTCCACAATGACCACAGGCCCCAAAATAACTCCCCACTCCCCAGATTTCTCCTTCCTGCTTCACACGCTTCCTTTGGAAACCCAGTAAAAGTGAAGAGGCACAAGCTGACTATCAAATAATCTACTTGCCAGGGTGACATATAGCTGGATAAACAGTGGAGAAACGATGCCTTGAGTTAACTCTTGCATCTGGAATGAATTTAGTTGACCTGTCACCCACTGATTAAAGCAGTGACCTGGAACACAGCATGGATTAGTCAACTGACCTGGAATTTCCTCTCTCCTGCATAGGTGCCTCTACCTTCTTATGTGTCTCTTTTCTGAGATGTGTGGGTTCTCTTCTAATAAAGAATTTGCAAGGTCTCGGTGTCATGCTAATGTGGAATAAAGGCCAACCACAGAATTCCTCACGAAACAGAATTCGCATTTCCTATCCAGCTTGCACAGAGTAAAGGGCAAGAAGTCTCCTCACTGGCAGCTCCACAATACCTGCCTCCAAGGACACTTTCCTCTTAATCCCCAGTAACAGCAAGATTTTTATGCCCTGAAGCGTGAAGGTTTATGTCTCTTCCACAGCGCTGGATATTTTGTTTAAAATTCAGAGCATTATAACTTCTAAAATAGCATCTGTGCTCCCTTCCTGTGGATGCTTTCTGATATCTGCTGACTCAGGTCTTTCAGCAGTAATGCTTTTCACAGTGGTGCAAGGAAATACATCTGGTGGCAGAGCTCAGCGGGTGGCAGCAGGAGTGCTTCTGCCTCCTACCAGTGGGAGCAGGGAGAAGGAGGCTGAGTGACTGGGTCACATAAGCGCTTGGATTGTCAGCCATTCTCATCCCTTCTCTAGGACATGTCAAGTTCACACAAGGAAGCCCTCAGACCTGCTCATGGTGTCCTTATCAACAGACCAGATGGCTGAGGATCTGCTCAACTGCTCTCCTGAGGCATGTCTGACTCTAACAGGTTGAAAGGCTGTCATAAGCAGTCATGGTGGGAATGGAGAACAGCAGTCTGATCTCCTGATCTCATGTCCCTAGGCAAGACTGGTGGTTGGATGTCCTGCCCTCTCTGGCTGAGCCACATGGTGAGAATGGCACCAGCAAATACTGGCCGGGGGCAGACCTGCAATCTGAAGAGACAACTGCTGCTTGGCAGCCTGCTCCAGACTCTTGAAAAGCACCTCTAGCGCTTGTGATTACCTACATGTTTCCTTCCACTGATCAACAAAGCTCCCAGAGTCATCTTCTGCCTGTCCCTGATATGATGCTCCTTGCAATTGCTATGTCCTTCCATGGAGTCTGCGGCCAGTGGATCTGGGACACGATTTCCAAAAGTTGGGCTGCCAGCCTGTTAAAGTTTGACATCTGGCTTGCATGAACGTCTCCCTCCTGTTATGCTGTGTGCATTCTACTTCTTGGTAGTACACAAAGAATATTTAAGCATTTTACAGAAAAATAAATGTGCTCTCATGGGTATGTATAAAATTGCCCAAGTCTGTGTGGGTAAGCCATGTGTTTCCTTCTCTTTGGACTTGCTCCTTCCTCCTCTTAACACGTGGAACAAATGTCTCCTTTGGACCGTGATGGGGTAACTTGGAGAGGTCGGCAGAATTGCTGCAGACGGACCCTGGGCTGGTTTTATTTTTCTATTGAACCTTGATGGAAACGCATGCACAGCAAGTCAGGGCCTGTCCCTTTTCCTTTCTCCTTTCTCTCTCTCTCTCTCTCTCTTTTTTTTATTTCTTCCAGGAGTGCTGATGATAAGAAAAGCAATGTCTAAATCTTCTTAATGGTGTTTATGCAAGCAGTTTTGCTTAGCTGCAGTCCCTGCCACCCCCTCCCCCGTCCACCCTCCCCTCCCATCTTCCTGCTAATATCGCTGCTTCATTCCTTTCCCTGTTGGCTATTACTATGGACTACAGCGAATCTAAAACTAAATAATCCCCTTAGTGTCAAGTTTTCTGGGCTGAGCAAATAAATCTAACCAAATGCATTATCTAGGTAGAGGAGGCTGTTGTAAGGGGGAAAAAAGATAAAAGCTATTTTACTTTAAGGCAAAGAGTAAAACCATCATTTTTCATTCACATTGTACTTTTAAAGTTGGTGGTTTTAATTATTTTATTTTAACTTTGCTGTTCAATCCTTTTCTCTTTCTATTGTAATTAAAAAAAAATGCGGCAAAGCTTTTGATTTCAAGCATTAAAGAGAGGGAGAAAGACCCCAGATAAGGTGCCATTCAAATCCCCCTCTCAGACGGGTAATTCTGATCAGGCAGTAAAGCGGTCTAAATAAATAAACCTTTCCCCACTTCCCCTTCCCTGGAGGAGGGGGGACGAAGGATATTAGAAAACTCATTTACAGGAGAAAGAGCACATGGTAGATCTGCATGTTGCAGGATGAGGTGGGGAGCTCTGCAGCGTTTTTGCCCTGCCTCAAGTTCACACATTGGTGGCTCACAGGAGTAGGACCATAGCTGTTTGTGTGTGTGGTGGCAAAGAAGTCCAATTTTTGTGATGGTTCAGCCTGTGCTTTGAGGCAGGGCTAACTCAAACATGGGGACAAAGTGCTTCAGGCCTGGAGAAATGTGTGCTTAACTCCCATTTTCATCTCGCAGGTCTTTGAAAGTGCAAACAAAGCCACTCAGCTATTAGCCATCTATTTTCTTCGCAAATCCAGGGCCAGCATTAGCCAGCAGACCTCCACTGGATTTGCACCAGCCAAAAACCTGGCCAACACCATCCCCGTAGCTGCTGGCAATCACACGTGAACCGGTTTTGGTCAGCTCTGCCTTTCTTGCCAGCCTTCCATCTTTCACAGAATCACCGTATCACAGAGTGGTTGGGGTTGGGAGGGACCTCTGGAGATCAGCTAGTCCCGCCCTCTGCTAAAGCAGGTTCCTTTAGAGCAGGTTGCACAGGGTCGTGTCCAGGCAGGTGTTGAGTGTCTCCAGAGGAGACCCCACAGCCTCTCTGGGCAGCCTGTGCCCGTGCTCTGTCACCCTCACAGTAAAGAAGTTCTTCCTCGTATTCAGATGGCAGTTCCTGTGTTGCAGTTTGTGCCCGTTGCGTCTTGTCCTGTCCCTGGGCACCACTGAACAGAGCCTGGCCCCGTCCTCCTGACGCTCGCCCTTAAGGTACTTGTAGTCATTGATAAGATCCCCTCTCAGTCTTTCTCAGTCTCAGATCTTTCCTGATGTCTATACCGCATGTGGTCTAGGGAAAAGGTGGGGGCACCCTCTGCCCAGCAGTCCCCCTGGCCACCAGCCTCCTGAACTGTTCACATGCATGAGCAGCACAAACAACCCAATACCGGCACCATTTATCTGAATTCATCCTCTCCCGTATTGGTTCTTTTCATATGCAGACCAGATTAAGAAGGTGCCTGGCGTGGCTTTTGCAAAATCAGAACCTGACTCACACATTTCTGTAAAATAAAAGCTGCTGCCTTTTGGCCTACGTAAATGAAAACCCAAGCGGGTTGCTGATTTTGGATCTGCAGACTTGGGGAAGAGCAGAAAGGTGTTGAGCTGTTGGAGCTATATGCACTAACAGAGCGAGGTGCTGCTCTTTTCACATACCTCCCCCCAGCCAAAGTCTGCCCTCTCCCAATTAAATTCTTTTTTTCCACTTGAACTTCAGTTTTACAATAATTAAGTCAACAACTTCTCTGCATTTGGTTTAATCCTTTTGTACATGCTTTGGGTTCTCTATCTCTATAGCCAGCCTGTAGAGGTGATCTGCTTTTAAGATCCATTAATCTCTAAATTTCTTCTGTTTTAGGTGGGCAAGTATTGCTGTTTGAAGCTGATCCCTTACATGTTTCTTCTCCCTTTTTTTGATTGAACAACCCCTTTTTTTGATTAATCAATTTTTTTTTATTAAACAACCCTTATAACTTTTTAGACACCTCTAATTTAGAGATAAAACCTGAGGAAGGAAGAACAGAGGGTTTGTTCTATCAGGTTTTTTTTATAAATCTCCTCAAAAGAAATAAAATCTCAGGCGCTGCTCATATTGAAAAAAAACAACCAAAGAGTAAAGACCACTCCACTGCATTTTGGGGATCAGAATCTGCAACAGACATCACAGGTAATCACAGGCCAGCTCTTGACCTGCTCTTGGTCTGCATAGCAAGGACACCAGATGAGGACCAATCAATTTGCAATACAATAGTGCAAACATCTTGCTCATTTTAGTTTACTACTTTTTTAAACATCTGCACAAAACTGTCTGCTTGGCTATGGATGAACTCCAGGAGTTGAGGAAGAATTGCAATCTTTGATGACCAAGCTGAAGTATATTATCTGAGAAGATCACGCTGTATTACCCATGTGCCCTAAGATATTCTGCAAATTCTTCCATGGTCTTATGTCATCACCCAGCACTTCTGCCTCCTGGAAAAACACCACATGCAATTAAATTCATGTGCACATTATTTTCTGTAAAATCTGGCTTACGTTTCTGCCTGTGTTAACAGCAGTTTCTGGGACCTAGAGAAATGCCAAGCATGCTCCAGTAAGTTCCTGCTGATTTGCAAAGTCCTAGTAGGTGTGTGCTGATACATGCTAAGCTTCCTGCGTTATCAGAAGCTACTTCCACATTAAAAACTTGTAGAATCCCCTGCTATGAAAATGGGTTTGTCCACTCCTCATATTAGTGTTTTGCCTGGAGTCCTCTCCTGTACAGATGATTGTACCTCAGGAATGCCCCCGTGGAAGAAGCAATGACTTTTAAAAGAACGTGTTTGTGGTGGTTTTTACTCACTCCACTTGCAGCTCTATTTTTTGTGTGCAAATAGGAATGGCTGATGTCCATCACCTGTGAGATCTGTCCACTCTTGAAAAAGTTTTTAACCATTTTCCACTCCCATTGTCTACAGTTGTCCCCCTCTCACTTTGGAGAACCTAAGGCCCCTGCTGGTCATCCCGAAGACAGGGTACCAGACTCCTGAACCCACATGCAGGGCAGGGCTACTCTTGCTTTACCTACCACCTGGACAGCAGTGCTACATCACAGGGCTTCCTAAATTTCTTTTCAACAGTGCTTTCCCCTCCAAATTCAATGTGTTGGCCCCTGTCGTAGTGTTTGACCACCCACAGTGGGGAGAGCTTTTTCTCTTATGTCCAGTAGACTTTCCCCTTCTTGTAGGTTGCATCTATCAGCTCCTGCCCCTTGGCTCTGCAACTCTGGGGACTGGTCCCATCTTCTCCATAAACCCCTTATAGGCAGCACAAGACAGTAATTAGATCCACCTCTTCTCCATATTGAGCAAACCCAGCTCCCAGCTGCTGCCTAAACACCACGTGCTCCAAAACCCTTTGGTGACTCTTTGCCAGGCTCTGTCTAGTGTGCCAGCCTCTTGTTAGCACAAGGAGGAAGCCCAACACAGTCCACAGCACACAAAACTTCATTTCTCTTGCCCTGGTGGCCGTGCTGCTGCTGCTGCAACCATCACGCAGTTGGATTCCATCTCTTCAGGGCATGCAGCTGATTCATGTTCCACTTGATGTTCCTCAGGACCCCCGACCCTTCTCTACAGCCCTCTTTCAGAGTGCTGTGGGTGGGAGAGCAGCACCTCCCATCCAGTCCTTGGTGTGCAAACTCTCCTTTGCCAAAGAGACAACCTGTCCTGGGGTCTTCAGCCCCAGTCGAGCACTTCACCTCTTGCTTTTTCACTGGGTTGCCACCTTCCCTAAGCAGAGGATGACAGTTGCTTTTCCACCATTTGCCTGTTGTCCAAGAACCTGCTTGCAATTCAAGGAGTTGTTCAGCAGAACATCACATCTCGCAGAAATGTAAGTTTGACAGAGGGCTTCTGTGCCCATCCTAGGGCATCTTGAGTCAATCCTGATGCTTTCTTGTTCTTGCCTGATGCTCTGTCTTTTGCTTCCTCTGCCTCTTCCTGTTTTATATAAGGCTGAATCACCACTGTGGACCAGAGTGCTCTGCCAGATGACTGATCCTGGGCTGGGGCCAGGGGCATGGAGCCAGGATGGATTGATCCTGTTGTACAACATACGGGATTTCTGGGCCCAGGCCTGGAGGGTTTGGGAGGAGGAGAGGGACCAGGAGCCAAGCAAAGCCAAGACAGCTCCTGGGACATGAGGCAGCAAGAGCGGGGAGCTGGATTTGCTGTGGGTATTTCTTAACAGTGGGTTTGGTTGAACCAGACCAGGCTGCCTTCCAGTATGGCCCGGATCGTATCTCTTCACCAGACTCCTTGGTGACACAGCTACCACACTAACTGGCTCCTCAAGGCTAGAAAAGAGGTCCTCTTCTGCATGGAAACATCCTTCTGCAGTTTCACTGCCTTTTTGCACTCTCGTGCCCCAGTAACAAGCAGCTGGAACTGACAGAGCTTTTCCAAGTGTTTTTTGAAGTGTCTCTGCTAATTGTTCTTACTTTTGGGTGGGGGTTGTTCCTTTTGGTCCACACAAAAGAGCAGAAGTGATTTGTGCAGGTCCCTCTGGTTACAAGTAATGAAGGTTCCTCTTCTCCTGGAGCTCAGACACGCTTGCACATTATTAAGATGCAACAAGTTACTTCATGCTGCACCACTCCTGACATCTGTCTGGCTGTGTGCTTTCCTACCCAGTGACGAATGCAAGATGACTTGAAATGTGTCAGCCCATGATGAGGGCTGGGAAAGTCGAGGCAAGCACAGCAGGCACATACGGATGGATGAAGCATGGGTGGAGGGTGCCAGCATGTAACTGACAGTCACTGCATTGCATGTCTAAGCACAGGGTCAGCCAGTGACCAGCAAGATTAAACATTTATACGCTGTTAATGACATTGTCAATAAACTACAGCTTCACTGCAGGCTGCACGGGTGTACACTGTGACTTATTAGCCCTTGGTGACTTAATCAGTAGGTTGCCCTCTTCTTCATAAACCAAACCCTCCCTCACTTCAAAACCTTTGCCACGTGTCCTTACTCTTTTAGGAACCTGGCAAATATATTTTCACTCTCTTCTGACAGTCTGCTTAAACAACCATGCATAGATTGTTGCCACCCTGTGTTATTTTTCTTATTACTCCCAGTTAATCACTTGGTGCTGATTTATCTGTGCCCCAAGCAGCTTCACCTCTGTTGGTGTTTCGCGATGCTTTTCTGCTGGGCACAGAAACCTGACAACAAAGGTGTGTTGCTTCCAGGCAAAACTTTTCCCTGGTACATGCCGCTCTTTGGCACCCAGCCTTACCCATCAATCCACAGGTCAGGGATGCTGAGACACAGCTCCCGGGCCTCTCTCTCTCAGCAGCAGCAAGGAGGGTTTATAGTCTGCTCAACCCATGGAGGAGGAGCAGGCAAATTGCTCACAGCATGTCCTTGCAATCTGGGTGTATCCCTCTCCCGTGGCTTTTGTGAGCAAGCTGCAACTAGAAAAGACTTCCAGCATCGCTGCACCAGATCTCTGCCTCTGCCAAAACCAGCTGAATCTGCTTGCACCAGTTTTCCACACCATTTACCCAGAGGTTTGTTTTTGTCTATCAGCTCTTTATGCCGCTGATTGCCCTAGGTTCCTAGCATTTTGAACTGGTGACAGATGACAAACGTGAGAAAAGTCTGCTGAAAAAAAATCAGGACCATCTTAAATCATTTTGCCACCTTTCTGTCGCTATAGCATTCCAGGGCTGGGAGTGCGTGATGACTTTGACCTTGATTATATTGATGATAATATATCTGCACAAACACTATGTGTGTATATACATATACATGTATACACATGCAAAAAAAAATGAGCCAAATTTTTCTTTACATGTCCTTTTAGTGCCACAGGAATATGGGATTGAAAGGGACCGTTTCTGTTGACTAAGTTGGCATATGTTTTCATTTTATCCTCTTCATAATCTCATAATCTCCTTTATTTCCATCTTTTCTTTTTTTTTTTTTTTTTGGTCTCCCATGAGTTTCCAGCCTTTTGGGGAGGCTTTCCAGAGTATGGATCTTCTCATGGTCACTGATTTCTTGCCTAAATTTATTAATGGCTATTTTATCTCACTTTGCTCTTGTGCCAATGCTGCCCTTTGATTGGAGCAATTCTTTCCTCTCCTTCATGTTTAATCCCTTGATGTACCTCCTTTGTATTCTCCCAGTTTCCCTTTTACTGGAGTATCCAAGCTAAGCTCTTTGTGCCTCATGTATGAAATATGTTTCTGTCCCCCTGCTTGCGGTTTGAGTCTTACCAAGCCATGGTTCCTGATGAGCCCATCTTTCCCCAAACACAGGTGACTGGAAGAACTGGCTGTTCTTCCAGCAAGGACTCAGTGGTGCAGAGCATAACAGCATGAACACTTCCCTCTCTCCCCTGGAAACACTTTGGCTGAGAAATCCCAGAATTGCATTTGCTTTCATACATGTGCATCACATCAGCACCACAGCTCTTCTTGCCATCGCACACTAAAACAAGTTTCTTCTCCCCAGGCATGCCACCACAAAGCCCATTGCTGCCTCACCGTCCTTAACTTTGCCTCCTTTTCTGGCCACAAGCCCCCATACGTGTGACCCAGGTCTGAGTGTCCTAATATCTTTGGACAACCTTCATCTTCTTGCTTCAGGTCATGAGTGGACCATCACATCTTTTGCTCAGCTGTAATCCTGGCTCTCGGTGCTGAGTGTGTTGTACAAAGTCAAGACTCAGGCCCATCCTTTCGCCTGATCCTGTGGCTCAGTAGTTCCCTGTGGCACGTCTGTGAGTTTACCCACACTTTTTCTTGCCCTTCCAGAGAAGAGCAGTCTCATTAGCAGTAACAGGGTTATCCTAACTCAGCTATGCTAGATCTCACTTCACTTGGTTCATGTGAACCTTAGACATAACGATTTTCCCCGCCTCCCTACACCTGGGTGAAGCAATTTGTAATTACAGGTTCTAGCATTACTCACTCATGGCCTCTGGCATGTCTCCTGGGACTTTAAGGTGATACACCGCAGTGAGTGCAAGCACACCTGTCTTTTCTTCCCAGATGCTGGTGTCCTGCTTTTCCACCCTTGTTTCCTCTGCAAGGGCTGTTCACACAATTTCACGGCACAGACACTTTGGGTTGCCCTCTGGCAGTCCTGCAGTGAGAGCTCCGGGAGATAATGTGTCTCAAGAGGTAGCAATCACTAAATGTCTTTGTCACAGCATTGCAATAATTTCCAGGTCCTCTTCTAAATGGAAAACCCTTAATAACATGGCTCTCCTCTTTCCATGTGGTATACAGGAACTTGTTAATGCGTATCTCATTGGGGTCCCTGGGCACCTGGACTGATTGCCCCACATGAGCAGCAGAGCATGCTGCCCATCCAGCGGCACCCTTTCCAAAATAATTCAAGAGATGACATCCAGCTGTTGTCACATCAAAACATGTGATCCTTTTGTAGACAGAGGAGAAAAGGGTTGTACCCTCACCAGGTCGGGTGATACCTCCCCATGTTGAGCCAGGGGGTTGCCCCCCACCCTGTGGGAAGCCCCCGCCTTTATTCAGGAAATTGCATCTGTGTTACTTGTATAGTTTGCATGATGATTTATCTGAGGTATCTGCTTTTATGGACACGGTGGTTTCACAGGCTTAGCTTCTCCATAAAACACTTGCTCAGTGGTGAGGTGCTATGGATGCTCCAGGACACAGGACCAAGCAATGGTTCATGGCAGGTTTCAGATCCATCCACAGCCAGGAAGAGCAGTGCTTCCCAGGGAACAAACACAGGTGAGAAAGCCTCAGAGTTACTTTTCTTTGTAAACACACCAAAACATTTTAAAAACTAAAATTACATTTGTAAGAAAACCCAGATCCTACTGAACACATTCCTCCTACTTAAAATTTTATCCTGAGGTAGCCCAAAAGCTTTGCAAAAGGCACACAGCACATCTTCATTAAGATAAAGCTGCCACAAGGCCAAGGGGGAATAGCAAGAATTACAGTTTGTTGAAAATACTCTGTGCTACACAGGGAGGAGTTTTGGCCAGAGATGCTGGAAGCCATGTGTGATGGAGGACTGGAACAGCTGTTCTGTGGAGGACACGTATTCCACTTCGGCGTTTATAACTCCTCCTGTTTCAAATGAACAGAAGCCCTGAAAAGTTTTGAAATTAGTCACTGAAGGGTTCGGACTCATTTGAGACAGATCAAAGCATTTCGTTTCCACTGTGACATCATTCAGTGGCATATTTACAAGGGACTTTTTTAAAACGTGGAAAAAAAAGTGGGTTTGGGACATAAAGCGGAAGAGTTTCCTTCTTCAAATGCAAAAGCAGGACCTCCCGGGACTGCCATACAGTTTGCTTCTATGTTTTGCTCTCCTAATTTAGATTTTGATAAAATGTGTGCAGCTTTTGAAGGCTGTGAGTGTTGGACTTGGCATGATCACCAGTAAAAAAAAATCTACATTAGTAAATCTAACGGAAACCATAGAACATACACAGCCGTGAAGCTTGGTACAGCAGTTCTGCTGACCCTTTTGCATAACATCAGGATAAAATAGATAATGCAAAAAGCTTTGCACTCGGGGTCCTTTTTCCCCAAGGACCTCGTTGCTGTTGGACACAATCTAGGCCAAGAGTTCAGTGGAATTCAAACAGGAACTAGCCTTTGCAGGGGGAAAGAGACAGTTGCAATAGTGATTTAAGGAAAACCGAGGGGGCAATAGCCCAGATGCTTCTCATTCCCTGGCATGGCTCAGACCTGCCCAGAGCATCTCAGCAGTCGGACCTGAAAGCTTTGCCCCACAGCACTTCGCTGCCCTCACTTACCCAGAGGGCTGCAGACACTCCCTACACAAATTCCTGCGTGTCACACTGATTGACTGGACGTTTGCAGTCAAGTTTGCTCTCTAATCCGCTCACTTTCGGCTAAGCATCCAGGGAGGACTCTTCCCCGAAGAGTTACAGCTCTACGAGACCACAGCTAGGGTTTGCCAACAGGGATCGAATGAGTGGAAAAAGTGGGGAGGGGGTTGCTGGAAAAACGCAGAGGTATTTTTTAAGATGCTGATTTAGAGTGCTATTAACAATGCTGCCCACATAGCCTTTTAACCCTCAAAGATATCAGATAACTTTTTTTTTCCTGCCGTGAGATGAAGTGGCTGTCATTATCTGCGAAGGTCTGTATCATATTGGAATCTGCCGGCGCAGGTCAGTGAGTCCGTGGTGTTCTGGTCCCAGCTCCGGCACTGAATTACATTTCCCAGGCACAATGGCTGCAGAATGGGTGGGTGCTTTGTCATTTAAACTGCATAAAGAGGCAGAAATTGATTTTTATTGTGGATCTTCATATCTAATAAAGCTCTGAGGGGCTCTTTTCTTCTCCGATTGAATGGCCATTGAATGCTTTCAATCTAGTTCTGTGTTTCATGCCTAAACTGAATAGTGGCAGGAGGAAAATAGATGGGGGGAAGAGAGGCCAAGTCACTTTCCAGATTGAAAAGGATACAGAAGAGAAATAAATAAAAAAATAAAATAAAGTAAAAATGAATCACAAAAAAAAAAAAAAAAGCCTTTTAAGTGGAAAGGGGAACTTCCCTGATGCTGAGGAAAAATTGCTTTGTGCAATGCGCACGCGCATGGCTGTGCCCCCAGCTACATGCATGAGGACGTGGCTGCATGCAGCTGCATGGTGGTGTGGAAAGACATGGGACTCAATCAACTGTTAACAAGGGCCCTGATGTTACCTGCATCTTGATGCTGTGCTTTGGGACTGGAAATTTCCAGCTGCCCGGTCAAGACGTGTTAATACTGCACATCCCAGAGATGCCCTGCGTGCGTTGCCCTCAGTAACTAATATTTCGCTTAGGCTGCTATAAAATGGGAATGACTCAGTTTATGTTGACATTAATTAGAGGAGAGATTGGTTTAGAATACAGTGTTTTTTAATGTAATTAGTACCTAGTTCATCACGTCCTCCTCAAATCAACAAAGAGACAATAATACATAATGGCTTTTCAGTTACTCTTTGATCTGTATTGCTCATTTAGTCCTGTTCCCCTTGGGAAGCTTCATCACAATTAACAAGGCCAGCAGTGTTAGCATTAATTGGTCGTGTTGATGGTCTGATCTAAGGTCCTAAGGAGTCCTCCTGTAGCATTGCAGGCTGTGGTCAGACACTCTTGGGAGCTCTGACTAATTGAATGTTGAGTCTCTTGATCGTTAGACCCAGGAGAAATGGTCATTGCCTGCTCGTAGGCTCAGCCTCTGAAGCAGCCGTCCATGGGATGAATGAAATGCTCCCCGACAGCACCTGCAGGACTTGGAAGGGGTGTCACGAAGCAGCCGACTTCACTAGGGTGCCCCCCTGCCCACACCACCAAACTGGCAGTTTTTTGCACACCAGCATCTTCAAGTTCTTTGACTCCAGCATGTGGAAACTGAGCTCAGAGGTGTCAGGATATAAGAAGCCTGTTTCTTGTATGGTCATTTTTATCGTTTTCAGTATGCAAGTGTGATTTGACTCATGATCTTGGACCTTCAGAGCCAGCACTGGGAATCCCCTCTAACACAGACTGGTGCGGGAGGTGTTAGCAGCAGCCCAGCTCAAACCACAGGGAACCTTTGATATTGAAGAACGCATTCGGATTTAGTTTTCTTGCAGCTAGCCAAAGCCCTGCTGCAGGTGTCTGTCTTCTTAACTACAGCAAAATTAAGGACATGAGAACTATAAACTCTTGATGAATCCTGAACCGGAGCAAATGTAAAACTCTCAGCCCTGAGCCTGAAGAGCTGGTCCTTCCTTTTGAGCCATTAAGTTATTCAGCATCCCCGTCCTTCCCTGCATCTAAGGGCATTAAAACCTCCCTGAGAGCCTACTGAAATGTCCAGTGCCGCCTCAGAGCCACTGCTGAGCCACTGGTTATGGTGGTCAGGAGGGCAGTGGGCTTCCTGGCAGCCCATGGATGCTCCGGTTTCCTTTTCATTAAGGCCTCTCTCACATACACCCCCAGTTCCTTTATTCTCAGCACATAAAGAAGGGAAATGAAAGATGCCAGCTCGATCTTCCCTTTCCTGTCTTGAAGAAGAAGAGAACTTTAAAAGTTCAGTAAAGGAAATCTCCCACTGGATACATGACTCCTTCCCTGCATACTTCCTTCAGGAAAGAGATTTTCCTTAGGCTGCTATAAAATAAGAATGACTCAATTTATCTTGACATTAATTAGAAGATACATTGGTTTAGAATAGTGGGGTTTAATGTCATTTGGCTTTTCACCTACCTGTTTCATCACCCTCAAAAATCTCCTCCAAATGGCTTTGGAGGTAAGCCCGAGGCAGTCAAAGGAACGCCAAAAAAGTAGGGTGGTTACAACCTCAACTTCTCTCTGAAAATCTTAGAGCAAACCAAGTTTCTCAGAGAGTGGGAAAAGTAAAAGTGCTAAGGAGCGTTTGTCATTCTCTCATCCCATGGCAGAGAGCTCAGCACAAACCATTGTGAAAGGACCTGCCCTTCCTAGCACTGAGAATTATCTTTTTGGAAACTGGGACCCCAGTTGGGTATGTCAAGTGAGGTATCTGGGGGAAAGGGAAAAAAAAAAAAGAGCAAAACTGCAAGTTGTTGGTACAAATCCTGGTTGTCTTTGCCAGGAGCTCAGCACAATCTTGATATGCATTGATGATCCAGAAAACTGAGAAAATGCTAGGCTGGATTCAAAAAGAGAATAATACTGAAAACGCTGTAATGGAATTACAGAACTGCATGATACTCCGTCACCCAGAATAATGTTTTCTATTCCGTCCTCCCTGCCTCGAAATGTAGACACGGGAAAGGTCTAGAGGAGGGCAAAGGAAATTATTAAGGGCATGGAAAGACGTCCATGCAAAGGGAGATTAGAAAGATCATGGCTATATAATTTAGAGACGACATGAATAAGAGAAGCCATGATAGAGATATATAAAATAATTTGCCATTTTCTGGTTTGCAAAGCTTTTGTGAAGTCAGTCTGCACTGGCTTTCCTTCAGATCCACGCAGGACTCAGATGTGTTTGGCGAGCAGGAAAACAAACATCATGGAGCTGGAGGGCATTCTCCAAGAGCCTCAGGTATGGAGTATTATCTGAGATTCAGAACGTCATTTTAAGTAATGTGGTCCTTCTTCTGGTCCTGGACGCAAGGACCTTTGTATGAAGAAGGAGATCTCTCAGGACCCCCTGCCTTTTGGTTTGGGGGGAAGCCTCAGAGGAAGCCCCTTCATCCTACCCAGATGTCAGTAACACAGTATTGTTGTTGCCTCCAGCGCTTACTTTCTTCATACATCCTTCCCTCTCAGGGTCTCACCATCTTTGGACTGTCAGCACAGGTCATTCACTAACATCTTGGCAAAGTAAGAAGCCAGCCCCTTCCCTTGAACTGGCTTGTGGCCAGAAGGTCCTGCCCTAGACCCTGCTCTAACATCTCATGTTGGAGACCTCACTTTCTGCAAAACTTCTGGTGACTTGAATGAGGTTCACACAACTCACCAAGTCATTAGGTTCATGTTGCTATTGAACAGGGCTGTGTGGAAAGTGCCATGCTTTCCTGCAGAAGGTCTGATCTTTCACATCCCATCAACACCTAAAAAACCTAAAGGCAACCAAATCCTTGTTTTCAACCCAAGGCAAGGATGAAAGCGAAGCTTTTGACCTGGAAATTGTCTCTCAGTAGAGTGAGGGTCTGACTCCCTTCCCAGAGGGTATTTTGTGTAAATATTCTGGGAACCGTTTCAAGCAAAGCATTTCAAAGAGAATATGAATTTTGGAGGGATACAAAAGGGCTCGTATGGCCTGAATACTTGTCCATTCCTTCCAACTGTACTGATTGGTCTAATAAAAGGTTATTAGATATAAGAAGTCACCTCTATTCAAGAGGGAGCACTTCACACACTTATGATACCATCCAAACTCCACGCCTTTCAAAAGAGTAGTCTTAGACAACAACTCACCATCCGTGGGCCAGAAGGGAAAGGGGGAGAAAACCCCAACCCAGCATACAACAAAGGTATGAAGAATCCAGGCAATAAAGGTGCATGTAAGAACGATCCAAATTAAATGGTGAGATTCCAGCTGGACTCAAGAGACATAAATACCTCATCTAACCTCAACTCACAATGAGCCGCCGAGGACAGAAATGAAAGCAGGGATCAGATGAGTGCCAAGTAGTTTGTTCTCAAGTTCCCCCAAAGAGGAGAGAGGTCTACAGCATTTAACAGAATCATTTCTGTTTGCTTCAGGTTCTGCTGAGGTCCAGAATTAAAAAGTCCAGGACATTCTGAAAAGCTGGTGGAAGCAGTAGAGGCACTTGGGGTGCAGGATCATGGCTGGGTTGGGGAAAGGCTGCGTTGCTGAAGCAATAGCGATGAGAGCAGGCTCTCCCAATGAGCCTGGGGAGGGAGGAACGCAAGTCGGGGCTTGGGGTACCTGTGAGATGGCACTTACTTTTCTCTATAGTTTCTGGGTGTATGCAAGTCTGAAAACAGCATTTCTCAAGGCAGCTGGTTTCCCAAAAAAAAAAAACAAAAACAACACCCACTTTTGATGTCACCATTTAACAGCAAGGAAAACATGAAAGGCTTTTGAATGATGGAAACGGTTGAATAGACTTGTGCATGTTGTCTAATAGTGAAGTCTTGTCCTCTTTGCTCCCCAGCAGCATTTCGCAGCAAAGCCTGGGGCGGAAGGACAGGGTCTCAGCCAGCCCCCCTGGGCAGGCTCGAGCACATACAGTCTTCTAGGGCATGTGGCTGTTTCCTTGCCAACACAAGGTCCGGACACTTGAGTACCATCAAGGAATACCACAGCAGACTCAGCTGAAACGGAGATCTTTCTCCACAGCTTAGAATAAGGCAAATCAAGTTCCACTGATTCTCCCCTAAATGAGGAGCAAACTTGCTGAAATAACAGCTCAGACAGGTTAGAGATGTAATTGTTAAGCAAGGCAGTACCCAAAATTACAGGCCAGCTGGCCAGGAGTGTTATAAACTGAGTGGATGTGAATTCCTGAGCTTTGAACTGCCTAGCATTCCCATTAAAACATTCATGCTGGGATGTATAATGTCTCCAGACTGGAAAAAGAAAAAAAAAAAAAAAAAAAAAAAAAGCTAGGGAAGAAATAGAAAGACAGAGCCAAAGCTGAAACAAATCCTCTCTTGAATACCAGGTCTTAAGTGTAGGTTATGAGTTCTTTAAAAAAACTTAGCCTAGAGGGTAGGAATAGCTGTAAAAAGTCATCTTTATTTTTGTTATCCACTGTTGGCAGCCGGCTGTCCCCAAAGCTGAGGAAGATGAAGGACAGATGCTACTCTCCTGGGCTTTTTTGACCGACGACCCCAGCTGTAAGTGAGTCTGATCCAAGGGGAGGGCTGCGCCGAGGGTCAAGGATCGGGAAGTTTCAAAAGTGCCACTCTGTGGCCCAGGGCAAGCAACGATAAGAGCTCCAGGTGAAATGGTCAAAGCCAGGCTGAAATGAGTGATAGCGATGGCTAATGCTGCAGATTGCGACCTGTGACACCAGTTAAGTTTGTCAGGCTTAAAGCGTCGAGGGGATTTTCTCTGTTTCCCTCTGAAGCATCCTCCCTTGTTTGCAGTGTCGCAGATAGGCGTCACTCATGCTGGATTTGTCTGAGTCCCTGTCAAAGCCAGATTTATTCACGGGAGTCAGTTTTGCCATGGAAAAATAAACAGCATCTTCTCCCTACAGGGATATGGCTAGTCTGTGTTTAGTGAAGGCAAACCCTCCAGGCAGCTCCTGGAAGACCATCTCATCTCCATCTCTGGCCCCTCTCCTGACCCACCTCTCCATGAGAGGGCAAGCACGTGCAACCTTATTCAACAGAGCTAGCTTGTGTCTACCATTAACTACAGCAGATGCAAATATTCATGAAAAATTATCCAAGGCAAAATTGCCTTTTCCACATGTCACTCTTCCACCTTTCTTCTACCTCACAGCAGAGCACAGCATGGCTATCTCTGAACAAATTAGTTGCTTCAGTTCATTTTTTAACCGCTGCAAGAGGCAGGATTTGGAGATGGATGGCCTTGCGTTCCGAGCTGGTAGGAAAAATCCTCTATTTCTGTGTGCCTACAGAGATTTTATATCAGAAAAGGATCTTGTCTGAAATCCATGTACACAGTACATGGTCTTTTCATGCCATTGAGGAGGCAGCACCGGGCAGTATTAATGCTGCAATTCTATAACTGCCGTACCTGCTAAGTAGTTTCCGTATTGTTCATACTGTCATTTGCTTGTTGCAATATTTACCTGCTTGTGCACTTGCTGTTTCGGGGGTTAACAGTGTGGGTTTTATCCTCAGAAGTGTCAACATCTGGGATCTGGACAGGGTTCTGGTAGCAGAGATGGGTCCCGCAGGTTGGCTGGTGTCGGCACCGCTGGGTGCCGTTCCCTTTGCCGTGGTCTCAAGCTGCCCTGTTGCAGTGGTCCCTGGTTTTCACCAGGACTCCCACCTGCAGTGCTCTGCTGGAGCGTGTGCAGCCGCAGAAGCTCTTCCTCATCTCTATTAAAAATATTCAAAATGATGCAGGGAGTAGAAGTTTGAGTTAATTACAAATTATTCTCGATTTCACTAGCATTTTATTAACAAATCCACATTAATCCAGTATTAAAGCAGGGCGGGATTATAGGATTTCTCTCATCTGGAGCTTGGAGCAAGGGAAGTCTATAATAAACCTACCTATTCATTTGACACAAAGCTGTTCTATTAAATCTACCACAACATGTGCCCCCCCACCCCCCACCCCCCTTCCTTGCGACGTACATATGCAATCCTATACAATAGAAACAGTATATTTTTATGATTAACTAGAATGGATACAAAACTGATCTGGGGTAAAAGTGCCTTTCCAGCAGCTCTGGCCTTGAAGACACTTCTCTGGCTTTCCAGGCTATGCAGATGACCTGCTGGGGACATCTTCCACCTGGTAGAGACCTATCGGCCACCCTGCTTGAGTCCCTTTCCACCAGTGGAAAAGCTGACCCCATAGCAACCTATTTAACTGCCTGCATGTGCTTAAAAGTGAGGTGAGATCATGTGAAAGGATGCTTCCTCTGCAAATTGAGGCTTACACCAGAAGGTGGAACACACGGGAGGAAGAAAAGGATCTGAGAGCGTTTGGAGAGAGCTGGAAGAAATAAGATGGAAAAGCAGAACTGTTTCATCTTGATCCTGCCACGGTCCTCAAAATTGTCTTGAAAGTTTTCACAGAAAGGAGCTAGCTGAGGGACTGAAATAGTTTGCTTTAAGATATAATCCTTTTAATAAAATGTAAGGGTCAGAATTTCACGTTGGCAGTGAACATTTTGCTAAATAGGGCATGATGAGTTGGCTGTTCTGCTCCCGGACTGGTCGCTTGTGCTTGCGTGTCGTGGTGTATAATAATTGCATGAAATTGCCGTCTCTGCTGGGGTTGGTGCAGGTTGATCGGTTCCAAGTGTAACAGCTCCTGAGCTGAAATTACTCTTCTTAGTTTTACAGACCTCTCTAACAAAAACATTCCCCCTGACAAAAAAATCTGGAGAAAATTAAGAACAAATTCAGGTTTTGCAGATCTTTATTGTCTCAGCCATGGGGGCACCATTAATATCTGAATATTGAAATTATTTCTTTTTATACCTACAAAAACTATCCATTTTCCCACAGGTTTTTGATGAAATAAAAAGGGGATTTACTCATGGATAATTCTGCTGATTCAAAAAGCTGCATTTCTGTCTCAGAAATCGGCATTTTCAGCCAAGTCTCATTGCTGTTACTCCTCATTTAGATGTGACAACAGGCTTGGGGCTCTTGTAGGAGTGAGACCAGCTGCCTCCCAGACATGTCAGCTGTCTGAAACACGCAGGTGATGGGGCTGGGGAATGGAGCTCCTTCAGAGCCGTCTTGGTTCTTTTTGGGTCTCTTTATATCACCTGCTGTCCAGGTCTGTTTGCCCATGAATATTTTTGAGACTAGTACCCAAATGAACATGTGTTATAGAAGGGAGATTAAGCCCATTGCCACCACACTAACAGCTGTGCTCCTTTGGAGAGTGAAAGACAGCACTATATTTTTTTGGCAGAAGACTTTTATTTGGCCCTGGGGTCTGGACCTACAGTGCTCAGTTCTTTGGTGCAGATGGTTTCACCCAGAAGGGAGCTGGAGACCCCAGTGGCCGTCAGGAGATTTTATGGGGCCTTGCAACTACCTGCCCTTTGCATTCAGGAGATCAAACCTTCTGTCTGTGACTGAACACCCCAGAGACTTTTTGGGTGGATTACCCAGATGGCTACCTCTCCAGTGGGGTATGGCTCACTCTCCTGCTGTCAGCCTCCAGGGATGACAAACCTGCTGTTGGCCTCAATGTCTACCCCTTGAGCGAGGCAACAGCAGGGAGATATGCTACCTCAGGATAACAGCTCTTGCTTCTGACTGTCTCTGAGCTGGTAGTCTCGGTGTGTCCTCAGTACTCAGAGCCTGGCCAAGCGCTGGCTCCATGCCAGACATCTGCAGAGCTCCTCCAGCTCCTTGCAGAGCCAAGGGAGAGGCATGGAGAAGCGAGCAAGAGGGATGGTCACACCTGAACGGCAGAGTAGCAGGTGAATGCAGGCTGGGTTTTAAGCAGAGTGGAGCACGTATCCTTGGGTGTTTAATTCCTGCATGCCCTTCTGCTTTCACTCAATCCATGCTCTAAAGCAGATCCAGCCAAAGCCCAGATTCCTCCTGCCCAGCTGGCATGTCACAAATGATGTCGCTTGTACCTGCAATCCAGTGACCCCTTGGTGACATTTGCTGGATGCACATGGGCAGGCAATCACTGTAGCGCAGTGGTCCCTGTACCAAGGCATCAGTACGCCGTGGAGCAGCGTTTTTAATTATTGCCTTTTTCCACGTCCAGGTCACAGTGGAACAGCCAGCACCCCTCAGAGCACTGCTGCGGGCTGCTGGGGGGACCGGGGCGTAGCTTTCTTCAGAAGACAATTTATTGCCTATCTGCTCGTTGCCAGGACTCTGCCACCTTCACTGCAGGCTCCCTGCCGGGAGATGGGGCCTTTTGGTGCTCTGTAATCACCGGCAATTTGGAGTACAAACAACCCTTTTGTGCCTGTCACTTAAGGAGCCCCCTGATAAACATGGCTGTGGAGGGAAGCTGACATGAATATATGAGATTCCTCCTGCCCACAGCCACTGCCAAGATCCTAGGCAAAATGCACCATCTGCATCAGGTCCTATTAAGTAAATTAATGCTCTGGAATTTTTTAAAAATAAAAACACGGTAAAAAGAAAAGAGCCCAAGGAAGTTCTTTTACAAATTAGTCATGATTTGCAAGAAAAATGATGCAATCAAGGAAGCTCCAGGACAACAAATGACCCCAAGGCTGAGGCATCCATTAAGCAGACTGTATCAAGAAATTTCTTCTCCTCCATTTCAGCTCAAGCGCATCTTTTGAGGGTTTTTTTGGGCATGGGACAAGATACGGATGCACATGCCTACCTATGCAGAAGGCAATGCTGCCCTGGCTGACCCTGACCTCGGAGCTGGCAGGGCGCAGTGGTACCCAACAGGAGCAGCATCCAGAGGACCCACAGCCTGTTTGCAGCTCAGCCCCCGGTTGGTTGGAGGAGCTGGCAGGGAAGGAACAACCTCGCTGTCACCCTGGACAAGCGATGTTGAGGACAACACAAGATCTGGGCCAGGGAAAGCAGAGGTGTCTTCCACGGGACCCCATCTTCCAGGCGGGGAAGGGGACCAGGGGCACGCTGCCCGTGGGAAACGCCGGGCTGCCTCTGCTTGTCCCTTACCTGTGACACAAGTCCCTGTCTACCAGCCTGCCTCGCCCCACCCAGAGCTCGCTCTTAATACAGCCAAACTCACACCATTAAAAACATCTAAACAACATGCAGTACAAGGCTCCCCAAAAGCCAGTCTCAAAATAACTTGCACTCTAGAGCGAGCTGCAGACAAAGCTAAAGAAAAGCAGAGGAGCAGGCACCCTTCAAGCTAAAGCATGTTATTAAGGAATATTCCTTTTTGAAGTTTGTTGATTTTATTTTTATCATATTTTAGCACAAACCCTTTTCATGTTATAAATTAAGTAACTGCTGCAGAAGGGTTATGTTGTGGGGTTCTTTTAGATGCATTTCCTATAGAGAGATTTTTAAAGTTTCCAGTACAAAAATATAAAAAAAAATCATGGAAAGCTGTGTTGAATTATGTGATACATTGAAATTAAAATGAAATTCCAAATTATCTTGCAGTCAGGGGCTGATGTGGACTGAGTGATAATAAATAAAGGTTAAAAGGACATTGGCAAGTCTTTTTTCATGGCTTTCAATTTTTCCCCTCCCTGTTGTTTGTAAAAACCTCTTAGAAGATTAAAAATAATATTTCTTTCCCTATTGATTTTTTTTTCTTTTTCCACATTTGAAAACAGCATTTATTTATTTTCTGTGTTTCTAATGGAGCTGGGATTAATGTGGCTTTATTTGTTCTCTTCTTGGCTTGTGCTTTCGTCTCGCGGAGGGGCTCGGTGCAGCCCAGGGAAGGGTCCGCATTAGCAGGACTGCACCCACCCAGCACCAGATGCCTCATCGAAGTTCCAGCCAGAGGCCAAGGTCATCAGTAAATATTTTGACCCTGGGGCAGCCACACAAAAAGCTCAGCTCATTTCACTTTGGCACCTGATATCCCAAGGTCCAGGGTTGCACTGGCTCAAAGGCTCCATCCTGTTGTGTCCGGTGTTCTGGAGGGAAGAAGCGATGCTGTCCACTTGGAGGACCTGGAAAAATACGTGGTGGGAAATAAGTCTTTTCACCTCTCACAGGTCCCTGTGGACGGCAAGTCTTTAGCAAAATACCCTGTGCCCGCCAGAGGGGTGGGAGGGTACACAGGAGGATATTGCTTTTCAAAAACACCATTCTTCATCCTGGTGTGTGTTTGAGGTGAGCTCTGGTGGGGTTGGGGCATTTTCTCATTGTTACTGATCTTTTGGGGGATGGGGTCTGGATTTTTGGGGTGGGGAAGGGCAGGGTTTGAAAGCAATTTAAACATTAAGACTTTAGCCCACCTAGATGTGTAAACGGTAACAGATACTGCAGTTTTCATTAACTGGAGGGGGAGGATTTTGGTGCAGTAAGTATTAAACTATTTGAAAATGCATGAGCAACAGAAAATGGGGATAGCCATATTATTCATATAAACAGTCATGATACTTTCAGACAAACAAATTTACGCATTTAAAATGGATGTATTGTGTGTGCCCGCAAGGATGGTTAACTAAAGGCACTTCCCAGCTAAGTTGTAGGAAAAGAAGAAAAGCTTATCTGACTTGAGATGCTTTTGGATCAAGAGGAGGGGCTCGGTGCACTGCGCAGGCTACTTGCACCTCCATGGGTGCCCACCTGGCCCTTCCAGCCTGGGAATCCTCATCTTCCCTCTGAAAATGCCATGGGAGGTGAAAGTTGGGCACTAGTTTAACAAGTTTTGGTTCGACAGATTTTGGTAGGTCAAGCAGCTGCCTGCAGGAAGAGAAAACACCAGGAAAGATTATTTTCTTTCAGCATAATTCATCAGAACAGGGATAGATTTGTTTCTGGATGCCATGCTTCAGGTATATATTTTTTAATGTATTTAAAATATTAAAGATATAATCCTATCTCTCTGTGATAGAAGTTCAATTAAGCTGAGATTTGGCCTTACCCTTGATGGTGAGGGTCAGTTCAGGGAAAATTGCAAGTTTTAGAAACAGCAGCAGCAAACTCCTAAATTAAGTATTTGGTGGGATCATTTATGGTGAGCAAAGCCTCCCATGCTTTTCCCCCCAGGTTTCCTTCTCCTCTCCTATTACCCCAGAAAACAAGGGACCAAATCATCCTTACCCTCCCCAACCCAGCCCACCCACAATTTTCTGTTAGAAAGACAAATCTTATTCTAGGGGAAGAGCAGTTTTCTCTAGCAAACACCAATTCCTATTAATAAAAAATGCATTTGTGTAACAGGATATGTTTTTCTGTCAATAAAACCTGGGTCACTGGGTGATGCTGGAGCTGTCTCACATAAGGCCATGAGGACATGGGATCTCAGGAGCGTATCTGCCCACCTCCTCTGCCAAGATCCACCACCACGTTGCTGAGGACCTGGCCAGGCGCTGGCTTGGCTTTCGGCTTTTGGACCCTTGGGGTGACCTTATCTTCTCAGAGGTGCTGTGAAGGTCAGTGCACTGCAGACAGCATGGTGTGGGCTGCACCAAGGGATGAGCCATATTGGCACTAGAGCTGGCTGGAGGTACAGCCAGGACCTTGGGGCTCAAACCCAGCTTCCCCCCACGCCATTCAGCAGGGAGCCAGGTCTTCAGCAGCTCTCATTACACCCAAAGCAAGTGCTGAAGTTGTCCAATCCCAAGTTTTTAATTTAATTGAAGGGAAGGAGGAGACTGACACAGCTCAGCAGAGACCTCTGCTCCTTGTGCAGCAGCAGTGCAACAGCATGGCAGATGTGCAGCTGCCCAGCCATGGGCTGGAGCGCGTGGTAATGCCTTCATACACTCCAGAGATGCTGTGTCATTTGCAGGGGTGGTTTTCCTCTTGAAAAGCCTACAGCAGCATTAGGGGGGTTGAAGCCACATGATAAGAACATTAGATATTATCCATGGGCCTCATCAGAAGGGAGAATGGAGGGTCTGGGACAGCTTCTTTTGGAAAGAGGAGCAGCTCTGCTGGAGGTATTTAGAATAAAAACAGCAGGAAAGGGAAAGATGGATTTATTTCAGTTCATCACCCTGAAAAAATGAAAATATCTTTTGCGCTGCTGCTCTGCACCTGTGGAACGCACTGCTGCAGGACACTGTGGCAGGGAAAAAGACACAGCAAAAAATTTTGCTTTTTAGAGACAGATTAAATTTAACTGTTTTTTGGGGATAATCCATCCCAAAATCCAAGTGGGGAGGAGGAGCCCTCTGCAGTCGATGGGGAAAGTGGCTTCCTCAGCAAGAAGTGGAGCTGGCTTACTGACTCGCAGCACTGGTCTCTTGCTATTGCCTGGAACAGGGCTGATCTCATTCCCACAGCAGGAATCGAGGTAACATCCCAAAAGCTAGGTCCGTGGGGACCAGCTCCTGGCACCCATCCCAGCACGATGCGAGTCCTCAACTGACGGAGCCTGGTGGGGGACAGGCAGGTTGTTTTCCTCATCAGCCTAGATGCTCTGTGGAGAGGAGAGTGGTGTTTCAAGGTGGTTGTTCGTACACCCATTTCAGAGAAGGGGTCGCAGATTGGGATAATGCATCTGCCTTTAGAGGGTTATAGGCCAGAGCAGGTGCCTTTTGAGCTCCGTGGTTCACACTGCAGCTGGTCTTACCTACATCACCTGCTGGGTCTGGTGGATGGAGTACAGGAGCTGGGCAGCACTGGCCTGTTTGAGCAAAGCAGTCACTCTGCTTCGCTGTTGTCTTGAACACCCAATATTTTGGGCAGAGAGGGAGGCTGGGCTTGCGGATGAGGTGCAGGGTGAAGATGCCGGGGATGCAGCCAGCGCACAGGTGATGGTGCCACCAAATCTGTGCCAGCCAGCAGAACTGTGCTAGCAAGCCCCTTTGGTGCAGCAGCGGCAAACATGCAAACCACCCCTTGTCCTGGAGTGGGTTGTCCATGCATAAAGATCTGCTAGCACAAGGTGTAGCATTCCCTTACAGCACGCTGGCACCCCCGCCCCTCCTAGAGAAGGTAGGGGATTTATTCCTTGGTGCCTCAGCATGTCACTTATAAGACAAAAGCTATTAATGCTTCTGGTTTTTGTTCAGGCTCTAAGCTCTTTAGAAGGGGGAGAGCCTGCCAAGATACATTTGTATAGGACACAGCACAGTACAAACTTACAGTAAAAAAAACCCCAGAAATATCCATAACAGAACACCGCCAAGAGATGCTGCTGGGTTTTAATTCCTTGTGACCACTCCTTGGGATGGTAGCTGGTGTTTTAGGGTCAGCAGCATGCCAAAAAAGGGTGCTGAGAGACAGGCAATTTCATTTCTTTGGTGCACAATGCAACTTAAAAACCTGTGTGAACCCAGTATTTCCCAGGAGAACAAGGTGTGTTTCCCCCCAAAAAAAAGAAAAGAGGGAAAGGCAGAGCAGCAACCCCTCACTGGGGAGTGGCAGTAAATCTGGGCACGAGCCTTGGCTCCCCCCCCATTTCCCTTAGTCAACGGAGAAATGTCCGTGAGCAACGGGGATGTGATCAGCTTCACGGAGCCTGCTCTGCATCCTCGTAGGAGATGTACATTAAATATGCAGGATCCGTCTGCAGAGGGTTTTTTTTTTGGCGGGGGGGGGGGAGGAGAAGGGGAATTAAACAAAACCCTCCCAGTTTTCAGGTCTGCACTGGGAACCCAGCAACAAGTACAAAGGCTGCTTGGCTTGCAACTCTGAAGTTTCGCCAGAGCAGACTTTCTTATCACTCTGCCTACAACGTGTATGATACTTTATTAGCATCTTCCACGGTAATCCCAGCAAAACTGAAGGAAAAAAAGTGTCAGATCAAAAGGGGGAGTATGAAAGCAGGCGGTTAAGCAGGTTGCTGGGATGCTAATGATTGCTTCCTTCATTCTCTGAGTGTCACGCACAACATCTCTAAGCCCAGCGCAACGCGTAAGCCACACAAATAGCCATATTTGTTAACATTCATGTGACTCTTTCGTCTGAGCTGTATTTCCTTGAGTACACCACAATGAAGAGTTTCTTTTAATAGGGATCAACCAGGAAAAACAACTGTGAGGGACTTTTCTCTCCCTCTCCCTCCCTCCCTCCCTCCCTCTCTCACTCCCTCTCTCACTCTCTCTAAACCTTTTACACTGCGGTTGAACAAGCCTCTGGATAAAGACTTTATCCAAAAACCCCCTCTTTAAAGTTATTTCAAATTTCTCTGCAAGGCTTTCAGAAATCTGTTTGTTTGAGGGCAGAATTAGATGTGACCGGCGTTTTATTGTGACATAAAACCATATTTCTTCCCTGGAAGATTAAAAAATAAAATCGGTTAATAAGAAAAGCTGTCAGCAACAGAAAATGGCTGACATAATCCGTTTATCCTCCGAGCAATAAAGATATTGGTCCTTGGGAGTCTATCCTCTCTCTCATGTTATTTCGCCCAAAACATTATCTTCCCAGCATTCTGATGGATTAAGAAGTCATATGGGAGATAGCAGGGAAATGACAGATACAAAAAAAATAATATCCTTTCATTTCCCCTCCTCCCTGCACTCTCTCTCTCTCTCTTTCTCTCCTCCGTTTTCTCCCCGGCCCCTCCTTCCCCTGCCTCCCTCTCTCTCTTTTTCTCTGTCCCCTTGGAAAAGTGGTCCATCTCTTTATTCCCGGCGTCCCAGTGCTCTGCTGAAGTCCCAAGCCGCTAACCCCCGTGCAGTGGGGAGAAGCAGCACAGAACTTCTTGTGCGCCCTGGTCCCACTCACGCAGATGGATGCTAACAGCTTGGCACCATTCGATATCTGAATACTCCGGAATTTTTAGGAGCTGTAGTCACAGCTCTCTGTCCCTGTGTTGAAGCATGTCTGGGCAACTTGCTGGAGGAAGAGACATTAAACCCACCACTGGGTTTGAGTGGAGCAGAGCTGGGGCACTTTCCTGGGTTTTTTTTGGTGGAGAAATCTATGGATGGAAGAGGGTCCTGGTCTCTGGAAAACTCTCCTGCACTCACAAGCGTCTTCTTGATGCCCTCTTCTAGCAAAGTGTGGCCACTAACAAAGGTCATCTCCAGAGCAGATAAGTGAGCAGTCCTGGTGGCCTCATTCTTGGTCTTGGGGGCCATTGTCTGTCTGTCTTTCTGGAGGCCCTGGGGCTACTGGAGACAAAACACAGCACAAGGCTGAGGTCCTGGGGCTCTAGGATGCGTCACTTTGTCCCTGTGTCTGGTGGCTTTCTGCTCCACCTGAGTAGCCTTTACCTTTCCCCTTCTCTCAGGGAACCTGAAAAGCCCCCTCTGCCACCATCCCTGTCCTGCCATGGCTCTGTCTGACCAGGGCTTGCTCCGATGTCAGAACAAAATCCCTGAAAGGCTTTGGAGGTGCAGGGCTCAGGGCTGGGAGGGACACGAGATGATACTGTTTAATCCCTTCCCCCTGCCCAGGGCAGGATCATGCAGATTGAAAGCATTCCTGAGGGATGTTCACTTAACCTCTTCCTAAAAACATCCTACGTGTGACTGAGGCCACTCCGCCACCTCCGCAGGAAATTTATTCCAGTGCTTCTCAATCCTTAGCACCAGTGTGTTTCTCTGAGCATCTGACTTAAATCTTCCATGCTACAGTTAGGGCTGTTACTTCTCTTGCTATCCCCAGCAGACATGAAGAGCAATTTATTGTCTTTCTCTTTTCAGCAGCCTTTCAGCAAGCAGAAGACCATCCAGAGAAGAAATGAACAGAGGGAATGATCTTCTCATTCTCCTCATCTCACCTGTTTCTTCTCCAGGTGAATCTTTCTTGCAAGGTCGTGTTTTCTTGATCTACAACCATTTTCCCCCTTGTCCTGTGCTGAGCGCGGGGTCTGCTGCCGCTCAGCCTGGCTCCTCGGGGCTGCAGCTGGGGAAGGCTCCTCTCGCCCATCCCCGTCTTCATCGCTGTCTCCTGGTCACCTCACAGCCCACCTCAAGCTCCCCTCTCAGTTACAGGTGACTGAAATGTGCTGCCAGGGTTTCTTTTGTCACAACAAGTCAAAATACATGAAAATGGAAGTTTTAAAGAAAAAAAAAATGCAATGCTGCCTGCTCTGGCAAACTGTCATGGAAATTTTCCTCTCTTTTTTATTCTTCTTTTCAGTTCTTTTGCATCTTGTGAGCCTTTTAATTAATTTCTTCACTTTTTGCCCGCCAGAATTAGCTCTACTTTGCTATTTTGTGTGATGTCATGGATTATAATGGATGGGTTGTCAACTTTTTGCTTACCATTTACCCAACATCCAGGTTGAATTATTTGCCTGTGGATGTTTCCCCAGATCTGTCCACCTATCTCATAGCCAGAAATATTTTTATTTTGAGAATCATGTTGTAAAACGAACAATACATATCATATAGCCATGATAAAATGCAGCATTTAAAGATCTTGAGCTTTATCTAAAAGAGAGAATGTAATCAGCTGTAATTTCCATTGAGATTGCAAAAGTATAGCACGGAGTGATGGGTATGGTTCTCCCATAGCATTCTGTGTCTCGCGAACAAAGTAATTTGCTTTCTTCTGGCAGCACTTGTTGCCCATGATCAAAGGATTTATGAAAAGAAAATTACAAACTGAACTAAGCAGAAGACAGTCTGACCAGGCTGAGAATTGTTTCAAGATTTCCAACCATATTCTGGACTGCACTAGTAAAAGAAAAATCAGGTTTACTTTATTTAAAAAAATAAAAAATTACTGGAAAAGCTTGTTGGGGCACTTTAAATATAGTAAATACAAAATCAGATTGAAATATTTTTTTAACTGTCATTTTCCCTCAAAGTTGTGGTCTCTGCTATCTTCCACCAAGAAGTATATTAACATAAAAGTTTTATCAACCACTAATCGTTCTTAAAAGACCTTAAATGCCTTTTCTCTTCCTTCATTTAATGAATACAAACATCTCCTTGATGTTACTTCTGAAGCTATGAGGGAGCCTGCATATTCATTTGGGAGTATTTGAAAGATCACCCTGATACCAGGGACGTTGGCAGCAGACTGGAAGTGCCCAGATGAGCCCCAGCAAAATTCCCTGCCAGGAGAAGACCGTTTCCACCCAAAGCCTTCAAACCCTGCTGACCAGGCAGGTCTTACCCCTTCCACACACGTGCTGACAGGGTAAAGGCTCAGGCTTCTACTGGTAACCCAAGCATCTTCCTGCAGTTCTCCGTGCAAGGAGATCCATCTTCTAGCTGAGCTTTGAAGAACAGCAAATCCATAGTTTGTGGGGGGGGGATGTACATGAAAAATAATAATAGTAAAGATCCAGTGTGGATATGAGTAGCTGAATTTTCCAGAACTGTCTGAAGGATTGCTTCATTAGACAATGCTGAAATCTGACCAGAAACCCCAGACTGCACCATTGTAATGCACTGAAAACACCGGTTTATTTCCAGTAAACAGATGCTTTCGTAGAGGAGAGCTTTGAACTGAAAACCATATTCACCCTTAACTCCAGCCACCACTTCTATGCTTATCCAGGCATGAGCAGAGGTTCAAAAACATTATTATTTTCATGATGGGGCAAACTAAGCAAAGAAGAGCCTAGAGATCCTTTCCCAAAAGCTGGCAGGCAATTCAAGGGACTGCCAGGGGTGAAGAACCACCAAGTGGAAACACATAAGTACATGGGAAAACTAGAACAAGAGAGGGATCTGCCTATCAGCACTGACTCAGGTGGCTCTCCGGGGAGGAGGCCGCACTGTTTAACAAATAAACAGAGGCCGTTGGCGGCAGGGATGGAGGGAGATGAGTATATTTACTTCCAGCTGAACAAATTTGTCAACTGCCTGTAAAACACATGATTACTATGGAATTACATGTATTACATTCTGTATTTATTCTTATTCTTATTTAAAATATAGATACTCTCTAGGGCTGGATTCAGATGAAAACCAGGGATCAAATATAAGAAACAAACCTGGAATTCAGTAGCAGCTGAACACAGAAAACGCTAAAGCAAGGAAGTCAGGGATAAGAACTAAAAACCAGGCCAGGATTTAAAGAATAGAGGGGTGTCAGTATCACAGACCTGGGCCACCCCTCAAACAGCCACCTAGATATTTCTAAAGTCCTCAGAGATCAGCACACGCTTTCAATCAAACAGTTGCACCCTCCAGTCCTCCTTCACAGGCTGTGGTTTCTAGACCTCTGCTGAACCTCAGGGCTATCACTTTTGCTTGCACATGAAAATCCCACTTAGCTAATTTCCATTGCGCTACTTGGTGACCTCGGGCAGGACACCTCTGCTGTCCACTTCTTAGTTCCCTCTCTGTGAAATGGGGGAGGACACACTCTTAAAGTATCCAGAAACCTACTGATGGGGAACGTGTGGGTGCTCTGTAATAGCAGAGATGAGAGGGAGGAGGCAGAAAGGCTGGTGGGCAGCATGCTGAGTTCTGATGTCAGCACCCTCGAGGAGGGAAAGTCCAACTGACTGCGAAGGCCGATGCCTTTTCATCCAAGCATTCACACGGTCTTGTCATGATTCATAGGTTTTTAAAGCTTTGAGGGGGGTTTGTGTTGCTCCAGTCTTACTTGTGGCACTACCAACGCCAGGGGATTTACCAGTGCTGAGTTTCTCTGGTGGGAAATGACTCTTCCTTGATATGCGCATGAAGGCTGCTAGCCCGGTGATGGCTTGAATTATGGTGCATCTTCTAAACTGGAAACCCACTTCTTTTGTGACCTGAAGAGAAGAGGGAAACTGTTCTCTTAAATTCACTCATACCAGTTTAAGAGACGAGAACATTCCAGGTATGACCTTCTCCATGACTGGAAGTATAGGGAAACCATGATGAGAGCTGGTGACATACCATCACCCTTTGGCACAACTGGAGAAGCCAGCATGACTTGGATTTGGTGTCAGGCTGCACTCCGTGACTCCATGTTGTGGGGATCTGGGACACTGGTCCCGCAGACACCATTCAGCATGGCCTTTGCTCTACAGTAGTGCCCTACCAAGACAAGGCGATCTCACTGGGAGATACCGTCGAGGCAAACAGCAGGAGCTCACCCCTGCCAAAAGTTACCAGCAAGGATGGATGTGTAAAGGCTTGGAGATGATGCAGAGGCTCAGACAGCAGATAGGCAGCAGCTCTGGCAGCACAAGCATCACCCAGGTCACAGGCTGGTGCCCAATGTCCTAACATTTCCCTTTCTCTGGTGGCACCCCAAGGGCTCCTCAGGTTGTGCTTAGGTGCTGTAAGGACTAGATCCCAAGCTCACCCTTTCCCGAGGCACTAGATAAATTGGGCAGCCTGAAAGTCCCTGACTGGCACTGACCTTCAGTATTTCCACCTCTGCTGATATCTAACAGCACCCTACGAGCACCGCTTTCCTGGCACGAGCACAAGAGACAGCAAGGAGGATGGAGAGGAGGAGACACAGACACACACATACACATGCTCACAGGGATAAAAAGGATAACTGGATCCATGAAA
The DNA here is from genome assembly GCF_963210335.1 of Falco punctatus. Taxonomy (NCBI): domain Eukaryota; kingdom Metazoa; phylum Chordata; class Aves; order Falconiformes; family Falconidae; genus Falco; species Falco punctatus. The sequence continues at coordinate 28,380,351 of NC_137593.1, forward strand.
ATAAGCCAAGCACTGCCATCGTCGGTCTAAATGCAGATAAGTATTGTACTGAAAACAAAGATTACTTGTACTTTGTAGATAGAGACGTGTTTTGTTACAGGATGCTTTGTATGGAATTGGGTCACAGCAGAATATGAGCCAACTCCCCCCCACCGCCCGCCTCCTCCCAGCCTCCCTCTCTGCCTGCCTATCCTTTGAATCTGGAGCCAAATCTCAAGGGTAATGGAGTAGAAATTGCTACAGTTTTGCTGTTTTTTCCCTTGGCTGGGATTTGCTTTTCATTTGTGGGGCAATACTCATGCCTCTCTGCCATTCATCTATTAATTAATGTCATTGATTATGAGCTGCGCTCTCTCAGCCTTGTGTTTTCAAACCTCTGGAGGGAGAGGGGGAGGTGGGGTGCATCCAAGGGATCCCCAATTCAAGTGAGAAGGGAAGCACCAAAGCTTTCCTATTCCTATCCTCCCCTCTACCCCCACCTAACTGCCGCGTCTTTGCTGTCGCACGTCCTCTAGCCCGGTGTGTGGGCTATGCTCATCACCTGGGTATTTGACCACCTTTTCCTCTTCCTCCATAAAGCAAAGCATCTCCTGCTGTCCTTCCGGAGTTCTTCTGCTTCAGGAAAGAGCTTGGTACCTATATTATTTATAGGTCTTGTGGTGTGACCTGCCCTTCACAGTTACTCCAGGTGCAAGTCCCATGTCTTGGGCACTGTCTACAGAAATCTATCAACAAACCAAAGTTAACACCCAAGATCTTGGCCAATGACAGTCTTTCTACATCCCAGGCTTCTCCATTTCTCATTCAAGACATTGCAACTGAGATTAAGTATCCCCAGAAACGTTTGATCTGTGCCTGCATGCTTCCCATAGATTATTGTCTTCCTTGGTTCTGGATGCTGGCACTCCTTCAGAGTGAATGTGTTGCTTGTCGTGAAAGCCACAGAGGAAAGGGCATCCAAATTCTGGCCATACTCATATGTACAGCTTTTTTTTTTTTTTTTTTTTTGACCAAGATGAGAGCTTTCCACTACCTTGGAAATGTTAACTTCTTCTAGTTTATCCTTTCTCCTGGCAAAAAAATGCTTTGGGGCTCTTTCTAGGGAACCAAAGCACAGGCAGCACTGTGCCCACAAATGTCTGTACCACAGCTGGAGAGATGGGTGGATTTTTCTCCAGCTGTGGAAGCTAGAAAGTTCCTTTTTTATGTTTTTATTTTTTCCTTATTATTATTTTTCTTTTTTTGTTCTTTGCCTTTTTCTTCTTTTTACTTTTTCTTTTTCCTTTTTTTTTTTTTTAATAACATTCAGAATATCAGTGATTCTCTCACAGTCAGCAGTGGGGTTTTGAGAAACGGGCCAACCAAGTTCCAAGGTCTCAGAGTTGTGAGCTCTGGGCTCTGACACTGTACTAGGGAATATGAAACATTTTGATTCCACAAAGTACAAGGAAGTATTTTGACTTAATAGGTATTAGATGTTCATTGGCATGTGCGTTATTGGATTATGGTGTGATTGCTGGTAGCTGGTCAGTGTTTATTCTACCCATAAGAAGTCAAACCTCAGGGGAACAAGCTGGCAATTCACGTGCACTTACATTTTATTGCACTGTTACGGCGCTCATGGTCTGCCGTAAGACAGACCTACAACTGCTTTCAGAGAGATGCCACCTTAAACCAGCCTGAGTCATATGGCATCTCCAAACTCTCTCCCACATGTTGGGCTTCCTCTCCCAGGACCCCCCCCCCCGCCCCCAGCAGCTGTGGAAACTGCATGGTCTCAGGCTGACATCCCCCACCGCCGCAGAGCCAGGACCATGCCCTTTCCTGCACTGTGGATGGGGCACTATGGGTGGGATATCTCCAACCGCCACCAGTGTAGTCCAAGATGGCAAGAGCAGGAGTTACCAGATGTAAAATCTGCCACATTTTTAGCAGCTGAAATGACCTACAGGCCGGTTTGGACCCGTCTCATCTCTCCAGAAAGGCCAGATAGCAAAGATGTCATTTATTCAAGCTCTGAGCTTGGGGGATTTAAATAGGTGCCCAAGCATTTTCTCAAAAAAAGAGGGGCTTTTCTGTAATGCTGAGTCAGGGCTCACTTTCCTCCGCACACTGCATTTCACTCAAGGGCCTGATCCAGCCACCATTAGAGCTGATGAATCCCACATCGAGAAAAGACGTCACGGCATGGTGCAGCATAAAGTTTTTATTGGTGCGGGTTGGGAATGAGGTGCATAACTCACTGGCGCTGTTGCCACTTGTGAGTAATGCGCCCATTCCACACTCCTGCGGATAAAACCTTTATGGCCCACCGCAGAACTGGGTATTGCATCTAATATATGCACTGCTATAATGACGAGCACTGAAAACCTGTTTTTTTAACCTGTTTCCTCCCCCCTCCATCCCCCTTTCTCCTTCCCACCCTTAAATACCCCTCTGTGCCTGCTTCATGGTGCTTTACTTCTGCTTTGTCAACTGCCTGGGGAACCCACTCTATCGATATTCTGGACAAGGTTTTGATTTGGGGGAAAAAAAAAAACCACACAGAGTGAGCGGCATAATTTAAAAATCAAAGAAATTCATTTCAGTAGTAAAAGGTTAACAGCCTTTAGGAGGAACACTTTTTAATCACCCACGTCTAGACTCTATCACTCGAATCACCGGCAGCAGGAGTGAAATATGGCTAAGCCCCCGTCACCAAACAGCACCTAAAGACTGTTGTATTTAATCATGTCTGTGCACTAGTTATGGATTTTCATTATGATTCCCGATGCTGTTGCGCTGTGTAAAATATTAATATCCATAGTAATGATGCATGAAGCTTGGAGTGTAATTTCTTCACTCTCCTTGTCTGATATTAAATTGTTACCACTTTATCATTTGTGTAGAACTGCACGTTTCAATTAATCTTTCCGTATCAGCAGCCCTGATTAATATAGATCATGATTCATAAGCTTATCGTCACTATAGTTTTAACAGATCATTTATAAAGATCTTAAATTTCAGGGCCTGGGAGGCGCAGCCACTCCATCCAAGGCTTTTCTCACTTCTTGCTCCAGCAGGTTTCTCCATTCAAACAACTAATTCTGGGAAAGAAAATTAGCCAGATAAAAAAGCCTGCTTGATTTTTTTATTTTTTTAAACTTTACTCAGAGCAGCCTGTAAACTTTTCTCCCTGTTCACCTCATTGAGCAGAAGGTGTGTGACTACAGTTGCGCATCAGCTTTAGTCTTCCTCGGTTCAGCCCCTCCGTGGGAGCTGCCCTGGGCGCTCACGTGAGTTTCACAGCTCCTCGGTAATTACTTGTCTTCTCCATCTCCATGTGATGGTGACCTCTGGTGATATGAAACCATGCTGGAAGGCACATGCTGTAGTCATGGGCTGAAAACTCACTAAGATGATGCGCTTTCCTCTAGCAAGAAAAGATCTCTTTCCACTGCACCCCTTCCAAAAACCTTTACAAGATCATGGGGCTGGGGGGAGAGCAAATTCTACATTTGCACAAAGAAGTGGGCTCCTGGCCAAAGCCAGCAAGCCTTTATTTTCCCTGTTAGCCCAGATCCACAGGAGGGAGTTATTGCCCCAGCTGCAACACAGAAAGCTGCTGGGGATCCTCCAAGGCAATTGTCTTGGAGCTGGGAAGTGATGCCAACCACATCCCCCCCTCACTTCAGCTCCCCATGCGGAGGTCCAGCGTTACCCAGTGTGGTGCCACCCTGTGCAGAAACACTGGGACTCCTCGGGCAAGGCACTTGCAGTGTGTGGCACAGATGTTTGCCTCGAAAATTAATGGCAAAAAGCAGCAACCCACGCTCAGCTGGGGATGAATAGACAGCATCTTGCATGCGGGAGTGCCGGGCGCTTTCAGGACACTGTTATAATCGTAGTAATGAAGAACAGCAACCAATTAGTCATTTTTTAGTGGATAGAGTTGGAAAAGACACATTAGATAGTTTTTAAAAATCCATCAAAGGTCTCTGTCTAGCTTTCTGTATATTCTCCAGGGCTTTGTCAAGTGATATTAAGTGTTTCAAATAATGGAGAGACTCATGAGACTATTTAAAATCCTAATAGATGATTTTTCTTCCCTACTTACATATTTTCTTTCCTGACAGTCCCAGAGTTCCTCATTATAACCCTCAGTTCAGATTTGCAAAAGGATGCGGGGTTAACAAGGAGGAGCAGCTCTGGAAATCCCACCGGGGACCATATGTGAGCCAGAGCAGGCAGCCACCAAGTTTGGTCGGGGCAAGGGCATGGAAAAGGGGGCATGAGTAAACCTCTGCCATCCTCGCCCTTGCCTCTGTGCCCATGATGCGGCTGAGCGTAGGCGAGTGCCACAAAGCATGGCTCCCAGGCACCCAGGAGCCGGATCCCTCCCTCCTCCAGCCCTGGGAAGCACATACCCGGAGCAGGATGCTGGCGGGCTCCTCTCCCTTCTGCTTCTTGTCCCTCTGCCAAAACGGGCACGATGACAGAAAACACTGTGATGTTTTATTAACCTCCTGCACTGCCTAACTAACAAGGGGGAAGGGAAAAACCCTGGGAAGTATACATTCGTATCTGAAATCTATACAGGAAGACAGATCTAGCTAGAGCAGCCTTTAGGGCATATATACATTACCAGGCTACAGTGAAATATAGCCTGGAATTTGTCTCCTAAGATGAGATAATGTAGCCACGTTAACAGCTGCAACTGTCACTTTCAAGTGAAGTAGTGGGTATTGTGTTGAGTACATTTGCAGGGCAATTTTCCAGTTGGAATAAAAGGCTTTCCGAGGTGAATTTTACTTGGTTTTTATCCATCTATCTAAGGTTATTTTTATATATATATTATACAAATATTGACTGGTTCTGAGGGCAATAGAGGTAAAATATCGCACCAGGAAAGAAAATAGTTCCCAAGTCTCTCTCTATATATTTTTGCCTCAGCTAAAGGCTCAGGGCAATATATGCCATTTTCCCCCTCAGGGCACGAAATTTTACTGCTCTTGCTTCTTAGCTATTTTATTATCCCTTTGTATGTTTGTAAAGAAGAAAGAGATAGGGTAGTGCTGGGCTTGGAGGTTTCTGCACAAAGCAACGTGCTTCGGAAGAGTTTTGCATGAAACATGAATTTGCATTGCCAGGATCTGTGTTTTAAAAATGCTGTATAAAATACAGATAGATACCATTCCCCATAGTTTGGTTTTTTTCCTTCAAAAATAAATATAATATAATAAATTCTCACAATTATTCAGGATAGGATTTCCAACAGAGATCAGGGCTCTGCTATACCAAGCTCTCTGAAAAATACATGTTAGGTAGCTTAGGTACTAGGCAATTTATGCATGTTACAGAAAAGCTGTGCCAGTTTAAGATGATGCAGACTTTTTGTGGCAGCAATGGAAACTCTTGCCCCATCTGCCTGTTTGCACGTCCACCAATTTTCTGATGATGCTGAGCTGAGAAGGTAACATGCCCACGGAGAGGTCGGTGCCTGAACCCCTCTAGAGGCCCAGCGGGGGTAAAGAAAAAGGTCTCCTTTCAAAATTTGCCCCTGAAACCTTGGGTACCCCTTTTTGTATTAGCTCTGAAGAACCTCTCAGCGGGTGAAGGTGCCAGTGGAGAGCCTAGGGGTGTGAGTGAGGGCTGGTGTCCAAGGAGGTGATTTATCTCAGTGTTTGGCCTTGGGGCATGAACAGGACAAAGTCCAGCTCCAGGCTCTGGGCTTCACCAAGGACATTTTGCAGCTGCAGAGGGAATAAAGGCATCACAGCAGCTCCAGGCCTGGGGGGAAATAGCTGATGGTGAGACACTTTGAGGAACACAAACTCTTCAGTGTATCAGAAAGAGAAGTGAGAGGTCAGCTCTTGAGGGGCTCTGGGCACCTTCCCATCGGAGAACAGGGCAAGGCTGAAAGGCCAACGAATGGAGGCTAGACCTAAGTTTCAAGCAGGACATTAATATCTACCTGCAGGGATAAATGCCAGCTGGGACGAGTGAGAGGGTGGGGGTTTGCTTCTTCACTGTTGGCAAGTCAAGATGCACTTGCTCTTCTGCAGCGTGTGCCTGCACAAACCAGCAGTGGGAGGAAAACCAAAGGGTGGTTCTCTCCAAGACCTCGTAGCTCTAGGTTGGGTCTGTGTCTTCTCCATGGACCTGTTCAAGACCCTTCCAGCTCTTCTCATGTCTGCTATGGCCTTAGAGGAAGCATCTGGCTTGGGGACCCGACTCAGGCACAGCAAACCCATTTACCACCAAAGCCATCCTGGCTGAGCTGCCTGCAGAGCTGGCCCAGGCGGCAAAATAGCCACCCAAAACTTGCCCCAGAGAGATGGCACTGAGCCCACAGCGGTCCCCATTGCTGCGCAGTCAGAGAGTATCGAGAGAGGAAACAAATCACCAGTGGCACCTATAGCCACATGCAGAAATTAGAGAGTCTGACTATAAGGTCACAATAAATCAGTTCACTGACAAGGAGATCTACCCTTTGTCCAGGGTAGAAGATTTATCTCTGACCCCAGACAGGGGCATTTCTTCCTTGATTTGTTAAACGCTGAACAGAAAATGGAGCTTGATCCGAAGCCTGATGAGTACCTGATTGCAAATGCTTGTGCCCAACCCCACGCCCACTCTTTCCTCCCCCACAGACACGCACGTTCTCAGGATGCTGTATTACGTTTCAAGAGAGCCTCTATTTTTTCTGCCCGTGATGGACCAGCTTTTGCAGAACTTGATTATGTGGTTTGTTTTCCTGATGACATTTTAATCAGAGGGCTCCCTCTCACAAAATGCTGACCAGCGCCGGGGAAGAGCCTGTGTGCTGTCAGCAGAATGGGATGGGTGTTCGCCGGAGGGAAGCACAGCGCATCCCATGGGAAGGGGAGAGACCATGCTGGGGTACAGAAGGAATCAATACACTGGAAGGAAAGGAGGTTTCTGAACATGGGTTGAATTCCCACGGTTTCTTTTAGAAAAGTCTTTCAAACTCAGGGCTAAAATTCAGCAGTGACCAGGGGGAATGAATTCTGCACAACTGCAAAGTACCAGAGTGCAGGGCTGCACCACTGTGCATCCTAGTTTCCACGCATGGTTGGAGAAGGTTGAGATAAACACAGGAGCTTGGCTGAGACCTGCAACCAGGAGAGCCTAAAACTGCTGGAACATTAGCAACACCTGACTTCTTCTGCCTGGTCCAGGACCAACAAAACATGTTGCCTTGTCTCGTCACAAGGTCTGGTATGACTTTTGTACCACCTCCACACTGACAGACCAACCAGCTCCAGCAGGACACCATTTTCACCCTGAAACGGATAACAGTATTTCCACCTTTGCCTCCACAGACAAAACCTATGGACAATCAAGGTCCACTTGTAACAGTTTTACACACAATTTGTAGCAGCCTAAGCTACCTTAGCTAAACTAAAACTGTGCTGCCATCCCATGCGCACTACAGCGTGCAGCACAGACACTGGCAGCAGTAATGGGCAGTACAGGGAAGGATCAATGACTTTCATTCTGGCATTGCATTACGAGCCTTGAACTCCTGTACCAAAGCTCTCAGTTTTCTATTTTTTTCGTACCTCACCACTAAATTATTCCTTAACTGACTATTGTTGCGATTTGAGGAACTTTTGATGTATTACAAATGCAAACATGCCCATAAATCTTGCAGTAAAAACTTAGCAGGAGAAGCCTGCATAATCATAAAGAGTAAACATTCTGCTGTGGCGGTGGTTCATAGGGGAAAAATTAGCATTTCACTATGGTTTGGCCCAAATGTGTTTTGATTTCCTTGGAGGTTATTGAGGGTTTTTTGGTTCAGTCTCCTGTAATATAAATAATAATGTGGCCAGATGCTTGGTACATAAACACATGGCTGATGAGCAAAGGATGTGAAAGGTAATGTTCATCATCTTTAAAATACTGGGAAACAAGGCTACTGCTTTAAAACTGTGTAAAATGCATGGCATGAACCAAACATTAATATCCAGGCAGGATCATAGTCTGCCCGTGGTGACAGGGATGACATGGAGTGACTGGTGCAACTTGTTTGGGGCTTTATCTCACAACCCTTCCTGCACATGAGTTTCAAAAAGCTGTAGAGGTCCCCAGTTTTACAGAAAAGGGCTGGAACATGGCGGTGTGACAATGCCATGAAGCAAACCAGTAATTGTCTAAAATCAGTGCAAGCAAGCGCAAGATCTGGCTCACGTTTTCGTTCCTCTCATGCCACTGTTCCCTCTGAAGTTATTGGCAGAAGCAGGTTCAGTCCCTCCTACATGGGACCACAAATGTCTGCCTGATATCCAGAGACTCTAGAGAAATTCCTTTGGAAAATGCATTACTTCTTTCATTCATGAAAAAACATTTTTTTCTATGATCGTGTGAACCATATCTGAGTAACAACTTACCTCTGAATTACAAATACGAACTGATCACATTATTAAATATGGCATGTTAAATATTCATCACACTCTTCTGTGCATGTGAATCTAAATTCAAGATATTTAGCAGTATCACAGGCGGTTTGGGTTGACTCCTATCGTCACATTTTGCTTAACATTCTCCTAGATTCCAACGTGTTACAACTGTGATAGCAGTATGTAATCAATACCTCGTTTGTACAAAAGTCTATAGCCATAGAAGGAGAAAATTCCCAGCACCCTCTTCTCCAGAAAAATTTGCATAGATTTCCGCATTTCTATTCCATTGGTGCCACCTATTGGTAAGTGCACATGTCAACCCATGAAAACAGTCATTTCCTTTGAGGACCTGCACAGGGACACGCGAAGATGGCCAACTGTGGTCATGGCGTAGGCATCACCTGGGAGCAGCTGGAGAGCGAGCTCCTTGGTCCCATTGGGGCATTCAGCTCCATCGACTGTTTTCCACCAAGCTCAGCTCATGAACTTGCAACTAAACAGCTTGTTGCTGCCGAGTTGAGTAGGAAGCCCTGCTGCTGGCTTCGGCTTAGCCTGGCCACCACTTATGTCCACTGGGGAAGGTGAGTTACAGGTCTGTCCCATAAAGGATGTGGTGTCCATCGCAGTCTACCCAGTCCTAAGTGGATCATACCTTCACAGAAGCTCTCCTTAGCTTTGGGTTTTGTCTGCCACCGAAGCACCACCATGATGTTCTTAGTCCTGGGTCCCACCTGCAGGACAAGCTCCCAGAGGGAGTTAGCTAATACTGTTTCCAGGAAATGGTAAAAATCCTGCTCTGTGCCAGTTGCCTTGATGTTTCAGTTGGACAGTTATTCTTTATTGAGAATAACTCTATTCTCTTTCTGTATAGACCATGTCTTCCTCAGGAAGGCTTCCCAGGCAAAAAGAAGGAAAAAAGAGTTAAAGGCCCTGATTTATGAATATTAATAATTAATGCAGATTGACTACTTTATCTCCCTGGAGTGCATCTCCCAGGAGAAACCCACCAGGCATCCTCGGTAAAGAGAATGACAGTCAGCTGTAGTCTGACTAAACTTTGCCAACCAGAAGACCTGTCCACAATGCTTCTCTGCACAGTTTAGACTTGGAAATGATTAAAAGCCCCATGCCAGCAGATACTGGCAATTATCTGAGGACATCAGCAAATTCTGGGCTGCGGCTTTGTGCCAGATCCTCCTGCAGTTCAAACAAAGCACTTGCTTCCTCATCCGTGTCTCCTTGCCAAGGATGTCCCCAGCACTTCTGGGTGGTGGTGACAGGAGAGGGAGATCAGAGTGGGTTGGGTAACCCCAGGAAAGCGCTAGAGCCCTGCACCCAGCAATCCTGCAGGGTGGGTTGGAGTGTGCATGGAGACACTTCCTTGTGCAAACAACAGGCGTTGCCCAAAGGGTACCTCCTCTTCCCACCTTGGCGGGCAGATGGCAGCAGGTTATTCCGAGCTGCACCAGACCAACACCAAAATTCATGGATGAATCGGGACAAGTCCTGTTGGGAACACGCTTTCTCCATGTTCCCATGTGACAAGTCACTTCTAGCAACAGCTTCTCCCACATAATTTTCCATGTAGGCTGGAGCCAACCCAGAAAGGTGCTGTCCAGCTCCCCGCTCACCTCCATCCCATCCTTTCCAGAATTTCCCAGTTCTCCCAGAGCCCCCTGCCTTTGAACCCAACACAGCCCTTCCTGTCCCTTCCACTTTCATTTCTGTTTCTTTACATCTTTATTAAACTGTATAGCCACTTTGATAGGAAAATTGAAAAGAAAAAGATATGAGGAACAACAAAAAAGCCATAATTATGAAGATTCAATTTAATTTTAAAGGTTGTGGAAGGAGGAAAAAAAAGAAGTAGGAGAAGAAGAAACCAAATTAATTTAGCAGGAAAGCATTGCATGAAATATTGTTGGAGTTTAATAACCATGCAAAGACAGATGATATGTGTGGAAAAATTAGTTGTAGGACCTCATAATAGTCTATTAATATTTTCTACAGGCACAGAAACCCTTTGCTGAATGATTGTAACAAAGTAATCTTTTTTTTTAAGACATTAAAAAATATCTTCAAAAGAAGACTGCAGCAATGTACATACTGTACAGAACGGAGACCCCAGCAAGGCATGTCAGATCCCAGGCTAGATCCAGCACAGGCTTCTCTGCTCTGCCACAGCGGAGGGTCTCCCACCGAGCTGCTTGCTGGGGGCAATTGTCCCACATGGTAGGACAAAGCCTCTTGACAAGGTGCCCCTCCCCCCTTTCTGACTGGTAGGGAAAGGTGTTTCTCCTGGCAAGGATGGGAGTGAGGTCCCTGCCAGCTGGGGACACAGTTTCTCTGGGTCGGCAGATCTGGCTGAGAAATGACCTCCTGGAGGAAATTATTCTGTGAGGCATCTTTCTCCTTTCTCCTCCAAGAAATCCCCTTGTTGCCTCTTCCAAAGAAAGCCCTGCCACTTGGAGGTAACCAGGCTCCTCCAAAGGAGGATGCACAACCCATCACACATATGTTTCTTCTTCCAAACAACCCATTCTGCCAAAGGCTGGCATTGACCTGGGGCATCTCGAAGTGGAAGAGAACAAGCATGGTGTGAATCAGTGGGTCCAGGTGAGAAGGTCCACAGCGGGGCCCGTGCCCAACCCCACACACCACTGCTCTCTGCCCTTCCCTCTCCCCTTCAACTCCAGGGAAGGGTCAGACTCAACCCTGCTGCCCTCCCTCCCTGGCTCTGCCGTCATAGTTCATAGTCCTGTTTTCTCTAGATATCACACCAAAAGAGGCCAGAATCCTAACGACCAGCCGCTGCTTCCATGGGCAGGTCTGCTGTCATCAGGATGCCAAGCACAGGTGCCCCACAAACATAGAGGGGGCAGCAGCCTTTTTTTAAGGCAGCTTCAGGAGACCAAATGTCATGATCAAGCTCTTGCCAAGCCTAGAAGAGCCTTGAATTTGGCCCATGAAGACAGACATGGCACCAGAGTAGGACAAGGCTGCTGTCTGAGGGCTATGCTGATGCCCAGCCCTCTGACCTCAGTGCAAAGAGGATGCTTGGGTTGACTTGTGTTCATCTTCTGTTGACTTCTGTCATCTTCTGCTCCCCAACATGGACAGGGCAAAGACCTTCCCACCACAACGTGGTGGTGGAAAGCTGACCCCGATGCTGAGGAGCAACATGCCCAGGAGCAGCGCTCAGCCGAGACATCGATGCCACTCAAAGGCTGAGGCAGCTGGAAGGAGCCCAGATTTTGGGATGACAAAGGGTCAAGCCACAGAAAAGTCATACCCATCTTCAGCAGCACATGGTTGGTCTCTAAAGATGCACTTGTAATATTAGTAGTCTGAAAGGCTCCGCACATGAAGGAAAGGGCAGTGGCAACCTTCCTGCGTAGTACTGTGAAACACGTGCACAAAAACATGTATGTGCACACATGTGTCTTTAAAATCGGTGTTAACAACCAAGTCAAGTAAAACATCACCCTGAGTGCATTGAGACAAAGGATGGTAATGGGAGCGAGGGAGGGGAGGTCTCAGTCTGCAGATGTTTTGACTTGGTCTCTCAAAAGGATGTATTTCCTTGGTCCTAAATGGGATTTGCTTTAGCTCCAGACAAAACCCTTAGGATCCTGTAAACTCAACTAGGTCACTCCTGCAAGGAAAAAATAAAATGAAATAAAGAAATTAAATTACATTAGATGCTGAAATGAATAACATAATAAAATAAAATAAAATAAAATAAAATAAAATGAAATAAAATAAAATAAAGTAAAATAAAATAAAATAAAATTTAATTAATTAAACCCAGGACAAAACCAGACTGCGATTCCTCATTCAGCTTCTCCTTTCTCCTATTTTAATCTGTACAGTACCATCCAGTTCCAGCCTCCCCCCTTCCCCTTTTTTTTAAATACAGTCTAATCCTGAGTGTGAACTGATGTAGTTTGTGTGTTAGGGGGGGAAAAAATCTCTCTCTCTTTCTGCCTTTTTTTCCCTTCTTCTTTCCTTGGCCCAGTTCATTATTTTTCTTTCTTGTCACTCAGTGTGATAGGTTGAACAGAAGTGCACAGATGAGCACTGAAAACGGTGTCACAAGGCCTTAATCTAGTCTTTAATGCCTGACTTCAGAGATGTCATTTATCTTCTAACTGCAGCAGGCTTCCACCAACTTTATCTCTAATAATATATTGATGGATTAAAAGGGTCGGGCAGGAGACCGGGCTGGAAAAATTGCTTATTGACATCAAAATACAGTGCCCTCAACCTGATAAACATGGAGGGGCTCGTGTATCTCCCAGAATAGTTGGCGTTGCTATAATTTTTTTTTTCTAGCATGTTTCTCCCAGGTTCATGGGGTGGTCCAGTAAAATAAACAAACGGAACAAATAAATAGGAAATATAGTTTCTGCATTGACGCAGCCAAGTGGAAGCCCAGCCATTTCTGTAATAGTTCCTTAATGACAGCGCCGTGCAGGGCTATTTATCGCCGACCACAAGCAATGTTTCGAAGCAACCTGACAGGGGAAGGCTGCCATTGTTTTAGCGGGTCGGGGAGTATTAGGACATGCAGGATGAGAGATTACGGCACCCTGTAATAGCATTTCAGGAAGCTGTTTCTTTCCCCAGTGGTGTAAAAGTCGGGAGCTGTCTAGCAATTTTTATGGCTGAAATTCATCCCTTGCCGCATGGATCTCATGCAAGAAGAATTAAACGGGGGAGGAGAAGGGGCTGCCATGGAGAGCATCAGCAGAAATGCTTCCCCGACCTCTGCTCTCCACCACCAACCTGACAGATGGGGAAATGCTAACTACACGTTATTTTGGGGATGACGTAGCCCTTTGCATGCCCCAGATACAGTTGGAGAAAACACCCGCCTCGGTCCTCAGCCACCATGAGCATTCTGAGTTGCCGCTCATCCCTGATTTATCTCTCCTTTTATGATATCGGCAGTTTACACAGCACGTGTTGGCCGGGGGAGCGTTCCTCCAAGGTCCTCCAACACAACAATTGGGCTGTGGCCAAACAGCTTCCTAACGCTACAGGAGCAAATGCACCTGAGGCTCGGCATCCCACAACCCCTGCCAGAGGCAGCAGAAAGGTTCTCCACTGTGTTCCAGTTGTTTTTCCTAATCTTATGGGATTACTGGCAGGGAAAGGCGGTCACAACTGACATCAGTAGGAACAGCCACCGGTGAAACTGTTTTCCTTGCAGTGGGATGGCAATGGTTCAAGCATCCATTGTACAAACATTGCATCACTGGTGAAAGGTGCAGCCTTGGCTAAGTTCACTGCAACATGACTTTCATTTGTCTCTTGCTAAGGAAATTTGTTGCATGATGATGATTAAAAAGCACAGATCTCCATCCTGAGGAAAGCTCCAACATTTTATGTCTGGTTTATAGTAAAGCCAGGCTGAATGGCAAAGTCCTGAAGTCTTCTCTTGGAAGAAAAAGTTGAGAAAAACATATTGAACAGGACATTGCAATTTGGACTGATGTTTCTGGTCCATTCCAGCTTGACCTGCTGGTGCTCCCCCACCCTGGCCCTTCTGTTCTCCAGTAGGGCTCACCCAAAAATACCACCCACCGTGCATTGTGATGGACATATCCCCCTAAACTGCTTCATGGGCTTCCTGGGAAGCCCATGAGCCACTGAGACAGACGCAGAGATAAACTTTGTCACCAGAGAAAGCATTTCATTTAATTTCCCTGGAAAGAAATTCCATGAAAATCAATCTTCCTACAGAAAATTTTGACTCTTGGCAAAAAGCCTTTTTCTGATCGGGAATTGCCTCAACTCAAAAATATCTGAGCAGCCATGGCTGCAAGAAGAATCATGTTTCTTTCCTGCATGCATTGAGAGGGATTTTGTGTGGAGACAAGCTTGACGGTCCTTGCAGAGGTGGTAAAGTTGCAACCATCATCATCACAAGAGCTTTTAATTATCAGGAGTTCAGGATGCTTTGATCATACCCCAACACTCGAGCTAGGTGGCTTGGAGCAGTGTCAGATGGCCCAGCAGAGACCACGTTGGCCACAGAAGCCATCACTAGCTTGGAAGAGACAGGTTAGCAAGTACTAACAAGTTTACACCCCTTGAAAGACTTATCCTGCCCTGACAAATGGAGATAATACTGCAGTGCATCACATAGACAATGTCAGGTACAAAAATCTCTAGGACACAGAGCTCACAAATAAAGATCATGACCAAGCCCCACACAAATGGGCTCTGGAAGACCAGTGCTGATAAATACCATTCCCATTCAGGAACCCTAAGAAACATAAATGCAAAAAAAAAATAAATATCCAAAAAACAGGCAGAACGGGGAAAAATTAGCCTGATGGTCTCTGATGAGCAACCAAGATGTAACTTCGATTGTGAGCATTGCTCTGGGAGCAAATGGCTGAGCATCACACGGTCTGGCATCCCAGTTCCTCAGATGGGAATGATTGGCAGGCGCTTGCAGACGGCAGAACACAAGCCTTCATTATAAGATTGTCTTTCTGAAATTTACCCACTGAAACGCTAAATTTATCAGCTGAATTTATCAGCTGAAATGCCTCAGACTTCTGGGAAGCTGCCTCTGGCCGACCACTTGATGGGAAGAACGTCTCCGATTTTTTTGGCATGTGGAACTAAAGCAGCTCAGCCGCTTTCCCCTACACCTGCCAGTCACTCCTGGTTGCATTTTATCTAAGCACCATTTTCTAATTTCAGTACGGTGAAGACTATCACAATGATTTTTGCAATAGGTAGCTAAAATGACAAACCGCGAGGATTGTTACATTTCAAATATAAATTGAATAAATTACTGTAGTTAAAAATAGCGATTTAATACCCATATTCTGCTAAGGAAAAAAAGAAAAAACAACCCAATTTTTTTGTAAGTGCCATTCTTTACATGTTTCTCTTTCTTCCTACTCCTTGGCATGCAGAGAATCACCCCAAAATGAGGTGGGTTTCTCCCTCAGAAATTGAATTCTCTGAAGCTTTTTGCAGGACTTTGTTTCCTTCCTACTATATTCCCTGCGAGGCCTCACGGTGACGTAGCCAGCACGGAGTTTGGCCAGCGCTGCCTGGTTTTAGCATCTCACTACTATCTGAGACATTTCACGAATCAACTTTTTCCACTATTCCCTTTGATTAGCCCATCCCTCTCTGAAATTCCAGCTAATCACTTGTCATCCCTTATATACAGGTGGGGGAGGTAGCACTTCTCAACCCAAAGCTGCATGCCACAGCATCTGCAAGGCCCCGAGGCGCAGCGGTGTGCTGTGCATCACAGGTCAGCGTGAGCTGCATCCTGCACCTGCAGCCAGCCCCAGCCCCACTACAGACCCTGCCACAGCATCGCTGCTTTGCTGACGGGAAACACCAACAATAATTCATAGCTCTTCATTGCCTACAAACTGAGCCACGGCAAACTCCCACTGGTGTCCATAGCACTGGGGTTTTCTCCTCAAGGCTCAACTATTTTTCACTGTTAGGTGTTAACATATTTTACATGGGAATGACTTCACTGTCTAACAGAGCAGTAAACTCACCAGGTGCATTTTTTTTTTCCCCACAGGGTTGGTCATTCAAAATAAAATACATCCGTATCACACTTGGCTGTCCTTACCTGTTTTCCTATTCTTCTCCAGAAGTAATTGTCAATGATCTAATGGAGTGGTTCCCAAAAGGTTGCACTGCATCTTGTGTCTTCCAAGGTGCCTTCTCCCTCAAACCGCCTTTCCCCCTGAAGAATCACACTGTCAAAACCCTCATTATTTTATAACTTCTATGCCCCTCTTCTCTTCTCACCTTGTTAAATACTGCTGGAGCAAAGGAGTTCAGTAGCTCTACCATTTTAGCAACACCATTGATTTTGTCTCCCTCTTCATTTATTAATGGAACTACTTTCTCTCTAGTATTCCCTTTTCCCTGATATAATTGTAAAAGCTCTTTTTATTCCCCTTAAGCCTTTCTGCTCTCTGAGCTGGCCTTATCTTTTCCCTGCAAGCCTTAACTGACTGTATATTCTTGTTTAGTTCTCTTTCCCTTCTCCATTTTTCACTATAGGTTCTTTCTTTACGCTCCTATCTTTCGCTAACGCTTTGTTATGCCACATTGGATGCTACTTGTCCTTCCATTTATTTCCACGGGAACAGTAGCATGTCCCACTCTATGGGGCTATTCTGGCTTTTCTGGCCTTTTCTCACCCCTCTGGATTTAACACATCCCCCGGGGCACCCGGTTCCCACCTAGCCACAGAGGCACTGATAAGGTGCAGGTGGGAAAGGCACCATCCATGGGAAGTCCCACGCCTTGCAGCCCCCACACCCCAGCCACGTGTCCCCATCTAGGAGGAACCAAAACATCTTTCCCAAACCTCACATCCTCTTCTTCCCACCGGCGGTTCAGCGCCAGCTCTTCTTTCTGAACCCAAGGTCACGGGGTTTCCAAGAGCGAATAGGAAGTTCACAGTGGGGTTTTAATTATTAGAGCAACTGTTATCCAGAGAACTCCAACAGAGGCAAAAGACTGGATGGATTTTACCAGGGCATCTGTGAAATTTCTGAATGGTGGGTTGTGTTACAAGCATCGCAGTATCAGTGAGTCAGACCAAAGGGCCACCCTGGTTCTCTGGGTTTCTTGCTTTCTGCAAGTGGATTATCTTCTTTCCAAATAGGTAATGGCTTAAAAAAAAAAAAAAATCACGGTACTTTTTTAATGACTCATCGTTTCATCTGGAAGAATCAAAGCACTGCATTTTTAAAATCAGGAAACATGCTTCGATTCCATTGGATTTAAAACATCTTAAAATGAAGCACCTTCCTGAAATTGTAACAAATTCACACAATTCTTTTGCTAACTCTGAGTCTACATTTTCCCATACAAGATGGGGTTTTTTTGCAGCGAGTCCATTGCATAGAGATGGGAATTATGGGAAGACCAGAAAACAATGCCTCTGAGGAAAGATTGAAGAAGTTGGGGTTGCTCAGCTGGAGGAGAGGTGGAACATTGCTATAATCTCCGAGGACAGAGAAGGCTTATGGAAAGAGGAAGGGATAGCTTTTCTTCCTGGTAGGTAAGATAAGTAGTTGTGAGCTTAAACCACAGCAGGAGAGGCTAAGGCTGGATATGAGGGGACGAGGCTGCTGAAGTGCAAGGACAGGCTATTGGGGGAGCGGACTGTGTGATGGAGGTGTCTTTTCAACAAGCAATACCGCCACCCACCTGGAGCAGCACTATTCAGCTGGTGCTGCCGCAAAGGTCATCCCAAGGTCCATTCCACCTTCCTTTTCCTAGGATTTCACTGACCCTGATGTCCTAGCAGGCACCAGTCTGCAAGGGTCAATGTTTTTTCAGTACTGCAGCACTTCTGTAGCACTGTGGGGTTTTGGTAGATCCAGAGAGGAACATCTCAGACCTGCTTGGTCTCCAAGGCCCCCGCCGAGCAGAGCCGCTGTGCTAGGCACTGCCCCTGTGTTAAGCACTGCTGAAGCACAGGTTTCTATAAAAACACTATCAAGAACATAAAAGACCCAGGCGCTGGAAACCAGCGAGAGCCGTGAAGCTGAAAGCTGCCAGCAGCGGCGTTGCAGGCAAAAACCCAGCCCAGGGGGCCCCAGCCCTGGTGCTGGCATGGGGGGACAACAGGGAAGGTGGGATCCTTCAGGGATTTTGGCACTGCTCCCTTCTCCAAGTCTCCTTTGGTGTGCACAGAAGTTATAGCATGGCTAATTACAGGAAATTAAAGAGAAAGAGATATAAAGAGATTGCCTGAGCTGAGGGAGCCCCGGGAAGGGCTGGTGGATGTCCCGTGGTGCTGCCGCTGCAATTAGACCCGCAGGCAGAAAGTGGGGCTGAAATGAGAAAGCTTGGAACTGTGTGGCAGGAAAAGGTTAATTATAACTCATTTCCTTGGAATCAAATTTCCAAAAATGGAGTATTTTTACATTAACAGGTAGTAAGGCCAGAAAAGTCATTTAAAGTGGTCCAGGATGGAGTGGCAGTAATGGGAGACTCTGGCAAAATAGAGCTCGTCCTTAGCCCGGAGGACCACAGTAAAGAAGCCCACGCAAGGACTGTGGGAGGCACCTGGCTAGAAGAAATGTTCTAGATTGATGCCAGCAGTCAGGAAGCTTCTGGAAACTGGAAAAAGTACAGAGTAGACTTGGCATGAATTCTTAGCTGAGATGTCACCTTGCGTTCAGCTATTTATAGGGCTCTCATTTCACTGGGCAGGAGGGAAAGCCCCAGGCACACTCAGCCTTGCAGATATCTCAGGAGCATCAGGAAGATCCCTGCCACATGGTGCCCTCTCCCCAGGCCAGGCTTCTCCTTTGCACAGACCCTTGCACAAGATAGAGATTAGGAAAGGAGAAATGAAGGAAGAGAGAAAAGAGACAGCAGAGGGGAGAAGACCGCAGCGAGAGGATTGCACCCATCCTGGTGCAGTGCAAGCCAAGCCCAGCAGCCAGGCTGACCCCATACTCACCGCGCTCCGTGAGAGCAGTGGAGCTGGAACCAGGGCAATGAGCCCAGCACCAGCCTGGACACGACATGGCAATTAGTGCTGGGAGACAAACAGCACTGTTGGCACAGCCAAGGCTTTCATCGTCCTGTAGAACAGCTATGGAAATGGTTTGGTATAAGGCATTGCTAAACTTGCTTCTGGGGTGATCCTGTAACATAAACTATTGCTACTGCTGCTATTACAAATAAATAATCATCATCTGTTAAAAGCAGTCAGGAAATGTCACTCATCTTTAAGCAATTTGAAAGAGAAACTCCCAGCGGAGGGGTGAGTTTTGCCGAGTGCCAGGAGGCCCTCGCAGTCACCCCCCTGGGGACAAGCTCGACAAACCTCCCAGTCCGGGAGCTAGCTCCAGGGTGGGCTGCGTTTAGGAAGAGGTGAGCCGGTGTGAATGCCATCAGGCCTGGAACAGGCATCAGCATGTTCATCCTGGGGTGCTCAAGAACATGAAAATGTAGAGTATGTGCTGCTCACACCACCCAACAAATCTAACCAGGCAAGGTGCAGAAAAATAAAACAACTCCTGGTCTTTGTAATTTCTCTAGCAACTCTTCCATTAGCCCAGGCAAACTCATGAAACTGCTCTCTTCCAGCACTTTGGGAACCTACAAGAGAGCAAAGATTTCAAATCAGCTTCTCAAAAGATGAGATAATATTGTGCTTTCAGCTTGCTGAATCTCAACATCTCCTATCTTGGGTCTTCCGTGGCATCCCAGAACACAGGATTAGTGCATTTCCATGCTTTTGAGGACTACATCATGTGACCTGTTCCCTCCACCCAACCATCTCCAGAGCAACTGGGGGGTTTGCCTTATTGGTTTTTCTGGGAGACACTTCCAGAGCCTCAATGCTTCAAGTTTAGAAGCACACCCACACCACCAGCCCCAGCATTCCTGTACCCAATGTATAATCGGGGCAAGTCTTTAAGCACTTTAAGGAGGGGGGTTGTGGAGAAAAGGGGTCCATGTCTGCAGAAAAAAGAAACAATAATTCCTTCGGCAGTTTGATGTTAAAAAAAAATAAAGGCTTGTAAGCTGCTCTGAAGCTTGAATGTCAGAAGTAGACCCCGGGGACGTGGATTAGAGGGCACAATGAAGGTGAGTCTGTGAAATGAGCATCACGGATCTTTGGGCGATTGTTAATAAGAACACAGAAATGCAAATCTCCAGGAGCTGGTGAGACATCAGCCTGTGTGCCTACAAATACACATGTGACTCCAATCAAATTAAGGGAGATTCACACCAGGACAGTAGGAGGCACGTGGCTGAGTTGATGCCTGGTTACAGCACAGAGGCCTTATCTCCTGCTGGCGGACAGCAAGAGGTCCCTCACAGGGGCAAGACCCGTGTCTCTTCACGTACAGAAAATGTAGGCAAGTGACCCTATCTAAATTTTGCTGAGCCCATGAACACCCTCTTTGGGGGCATTTGGCCACCATGTGTAGCACTGCCTAGAGATTCCCTTACATCAGATGACAAGCAAATTACCTGCAGTGAATCCTGATGGCAACTACGAATAATGGATTTTATTATCTCCTTCCCCTGCTTTTTTACTTGGTTTTACATAAGAATCCATCCCAAACTCTTTATGAAGCTGAGTTGCTCCTAGAGGAGAAAGCTGAGCAGAATATCGTGCACCAGGTCCTCATGCAGTAAGGGCTTTCTTCTTGCTGAAGGTCACTTGGGGTTGCTCTTTTGTTTTGTGTTTACAAGCTGAAAAGTGAGCCCTAATTCCATCCTTCTCTGAGCTTTGAGAGGGCAATGAGTCATTGCATACCGCCCTTTGCATAAAGATGAGCTCTCATGGAAGTGGTTTGTCAGCACAAGGCCTGATGAGAAAGGTCAAATGCTTCCATAACAAGCTTTGAGTCTTGTCCTGAAGGGTACAGTATTTGGGTTATCGGGGATCAGTGGGCAACGGGTTGAACCAGGGTCTCCTCAAGACCTGGACTGTGCTCCGAAGCCACCCTGAGCTTGGAAACTGCAAGCATCTTCCCAGCCAGAGCTTGGTCCTTACATACAACCTTCTGCTTGTGTTTGCAGATGTTGCCATTGGACCTTCTTCTGCCCCAAGTGCTGAATGCAAGTTGAAGAGGGTGGTCCATAGACACCAAATACATGATTTCCTACAGCATCTAGGGAAGGACAGAGAATATCATTCCAGTGTCCCAAAACTCTGGCTTTTAAGCTACTGCTGATTTGGCCCAACCTTGGTTTCTGGCCCTTGAGAAATCCTGTTTGCAAAGACAGCCAGGCATGCTGAGGCAAAGGTGGAGATTTCCAACAGACTGAGGGCAGAACCCAAGCTTTCGGAGCACCTCAAACCCGAATCTCTCCAGGACCCTACAACCAGCAGCAAGGAGAGAATGTGCCTCACTGAAGTTAGAGCTGGGTGGGTTTCACATTATGTCTCCAGAGCAGCAGAGATAGGGCAGGTTTCCACGGGCGCATCCCCTTGTTCTTTCTCTTCTGAATCCTTTATTTTTTCCCCCTTTCTCATTCTGTCTTTGCTTGCATTTCAAGGTTAAAAAAAGTCAGGATACAATAGTAAATATGTAAGATTAGCTCCTAAAATATGTTAGCAAGTGAAAGCTAAAGAAAGCCAAATGAATTTAAAAAAGGCTTTCTTGAAGCTTAGAACAGAGACAGTTCTTTTGATCCTTTATCACACAATAACAAAAAAAGCACCAAGCGAGATACATATATATAATATACATATAATATAGATATTTATATACTCCATGTGCGCGGGTATGTGCGGGTGTGTGTGTGTGCATGTGTGTGTGTATTTGTGTATTTTAATTCACATAGGCTTTCCTTTCTTTAAAATGCTGCAAGAAGCTTTTTTTTCTGCAGATTTCTTTTTCTTTCTTTTTTTTGATATTTCAAAGCTGGCAGTTCAGTAAATGGCTGGAACTGCCACATCTCTGTTCTTGCTAAAGAAATCAATGCTAATCCTATTACTGGCAGTTATCACCTATCCCAGAAACCGCGGCTAAAAGAAAAAAAAAACACTGAGATGTCAAAGTAGGAAAAAAGCATGGGGGAAGGGGAGAAAGCGCCCTTCATTCACTTTCAAACACTGATTGTTTTCTTATTTTTGATCATTTTTTCCTGTTAAGAGAGAAACTAAACCACAAAAAAAAAAAAGGGGGGGGGGGGGGGGAGAAAAAAAACCACCACCAAATCCATGCTCAAATAACATTAAGGGCCTGATTTAAACCTACACACCGGCACGTAAACTGGGCACCGCTGAGAGCTGAGGCTCACGCCATGGTGCCGAGGCAGGGAGCAGCATCCCGGGGCTCAGGACCTGATGTCTGGGCAAAGAGCATCCCATGTCCCCTGGTCTCCTGCCCCGTAGGCTGCCAGCGCTGCATGCAGATCCAAGGGATTGCTTGGGGCCAGTGCTATCAAACAGGGAAGGGTGGGGGGTGTCAGCTCCTTTTTGAGTGTGCTCGCCGTGTGGGGACCCCTCCAAAGCACCCAGCTGGATGTTTGCACAAGGCAGGGAATTTCTTGGTGTTGCCATGGGCTGGTTTGATGGGCTGACTTCTGCTTGGTGCTGCCTGCTGCAGATACAATCAGGCTCCCGTGCCTGCTCCAGATGTGAGCAGATGCCCCATTCCCTGCTACAAAGAGATACCCCTGATGCAAGTCGGGCCCTGTCCTTCAGGTCTGCAGTCGGTCTCAGGGCTGAGCATCTCAAAAGGCTTGGGTAGGTCAATGCAGATCGCACTTCACCATCCATATGGGATCTTGGGTCCCCCCCCCCCAGTTATTTTAATGTGCCTGCATCTTTGCTTCTCTGCCCACGTGCTCCTACAACACAGTCACACTCCTTGAGCATCCTCAGGGTACAGCTTACCTGCTCAGGATTTCAAGCTCCCCTTTGTGCCTGTGATCAGAAGATGCTGAAATGATGGAGCTCCTGAGGTCAGCTCACTTCACGAGGGTCCCATTTTGGCCTGTCAGGTGGCCCTGCCCAGCCCACTCAAAGTCTTACGAGTTCAGGTGGTCAGCCATCCCAAGGGAGTACGTATTACTCTAAAAGCCAAGAGCAGCAGCAGTTTTTGAACCTGTGCTTTGGGAAGAGGCACCCAGCTCCTATCCATTAGACCACACCATCCTCCTTGCTGCTAGAAGCATGGAGATGCTGGTCATCAGTCTGATGGGCTGAGGGCAGGCTGGTACCAGCCACACGGCTTGCAGGTAACAAGCAAGAAAGTAGAGCACAGACCAAACAAGCAACCAAGAAAGAAACAAGAATAAACCCGGATCAAAGACTTGGGTAACCAGGCAGCCCGGTGTCTGCTCCACCTAGCCACAGGCTGGTGCATCTCCTGGCACCTGGGGAAGCGTGTCCATAGCACAACACCCTCACCACCTATACCACCATGGGCATCCCTGCCAAACTCTCCCTTTTAAGCAAAATATTTGTTCACTATGGACTCTGGCTAATGAGCCAGTGGAGATATTCACAGCCCCCTGGAGGTAATTTTCTCCATCTTGAAACACTGAGGCAAAGCTACAACCAATTTAGGCCTTTGAGAAT
This sequence comes from Falco punctatus, assembly GCF_963210335.1. Classification (NCBI taxonomy): domain Eukaryota; kingdom Metazoa; phylum Chordata; class Aves; order Falconiformes; family Falconidae; genus Falco; species Falco punctatus. The sequence continues at coordinate 28,403,838 of NC_137593.1, forward strand.
ATATTGAACTTGTGCAAAATGAGTTTGCAAATCCTGGGGAAGTCAACAAGGGGTGGAGGAGCCACTAGGAACGATGGTAGGAGGGAGCCAAACCCAGACAGTAACTTTTTAGTTATATTTGCAACCAGCTAAACCTGAACAAAGAAATGAAAAGCAACAGAGATGAGGAAGGTATGGGACTTTTTCTCCTCTGCCCTTTGGGTGGTTTGTAGGTTCTGCTCCTTCTTCTGTGCAGCCTTGTTCTCCCGCTCCCTGCCCAGCAGACCCCACCACAACCACCTCTGATGGTCTGGCCATGCATCTCCAGCTTCCCTCACTGGCAAACCCAGCCCTTCACAGCATGGCTTCAGCAAAAGTAGTAACAACCATCTAATCCCAAAGGGACTGTGGGGGGCAAGGACTGCAGCATCCATCCCGGCTCCTGGGCTCTTCATGGATGGGGTGGACAGGACCCAGGGTACCATAGCAACACGCTGCAAGTAGGGAATAGGCGATGCAGGGAAGAAAATAAAAAGGGATGTTAGAGTCTCACAGGGATAACAGTAGGCCATTGAGACACTCGTGGGTGACAGAGGGATAGCAGATACACGTGGAGCTAATGACACCTTGGGACAGATCGGGCTCGCGCAGTCTGTGCATGGCGCGTGAGATGCCGGGGACAGAGCAGAGATATTTCGGTCACAGAATGTGGCAGGGAGCAGGCAACAGCAATGCTTGATAGCAAGGCAGAGGCAGAAGCTGAAAAGAAAAGCGTAAGGATTTCTTAGGGCAGAGAAAGGAGAGTGTAAAAGCAATTCCTGTGTGTGGCTGCGGTTTCAGAGGGGATGGAGACATCTGCGAGGATACATGCCTGTTTGTTTATGCTTGGAGGCGCCAAAGGAAAATAATTGTTGCCCAATCCCAAACTAAAATTACTCCTAATTTGACTTAAAAGCTGGGAAAAACATCATTTTGGTTACAGATTGCTATGAGACTTTTTCATCGTTTTAGTACAGCTGAAGTAATTTTTATCAAAGACTATTCTTTGACCTGGGTGGGGAGAAAATGTTAACATTATGCCGAAGTATCATGAAAGCAATTTAGGAGTATAAAGAAATTTATGGTTTGCTGTTTGTTTGGGTATTTTTTCTATAACAGAAAGTGGTGGTGAAACTAAATCGATAGCTTGCAGTGATGGCAAATACAGCACCCAGCCCCAGGTGTGAGGACCCAGGGTCCCTGTCATGTCCCCCCCAGCCCTGAGAATCATGCCCAGAAGAAAAGAAAAAATAAACAGATTTCTTTTTCTAAAGAAAGTTTTTCTTTCCCAGCTGAAGGACGTGGTTAGGTGACATGGTCTTACCCCATCTCCTGGGCTTGCCCATCAGCAGGAGGGCAGTGGAGAACAGTGCAATGTCGTATTTCTGATGGTAGGTGACATCAGGACGTGGACAGTGCTGGAGGGTGGACATCGACACGGTCCTCCACCCGCAGCCAGCTGGAGTGTGAACACCTGCATGAAAGCAGTCCTTGAAATAGAACAGACAGATGCATCCACAGCAGACGAAAGTGTAGGAGAGAGATGGGGATCACCATGGGTGGGTCAAGCTGCGGGGGATGAATCCCACCCACAGAATTCCCCTTCTAAAAAGCAGCACTTTAAGATGTTTGGGGTTTTTTATTAGTGGGGTTTTGGGGCCTTGTTTTCCAACTTCAAAATAAAGGTCAGGCACTCAGCTAAAGTATTGGCCTGGAGTATCGAACGTAATCAGCTACACCTCCAGTAAATGAAAGCCTGCATAATTAGAAGCATTATTCACTATTTGTACGATACCAGCTCTCTCCCGGTATCAATATTTGGCAATTCTCTTTAGAACTATGTGGGCTTTATCTGCTTTTGTAGTTCGATCAATAAGAAGATGGCCCTACTGCAAGCACTGAATTTGAAAGGCATAAAGAACCTCCTAATTAGGGCTGCTAATGAGGGACAGAAAATGAAGCTGTGTGCTCCAGCGAGCTGCTTTCTGCCCAGGCTGTGCCATGCCCCTATGGGACAAAGCCAGGTTGTCCCTGGGGACCCCAGGAGTGCTCCCATCTCAAGGGGTGCGACAGGATGGATACAGAGCTCCTGGCAGTGTAGTTTATGGAGAAATCTGGTACCTGCTTTCTCTTGCAGCGCTGCACCTTTTTACACAGGATTCCCCCCTTTGCTGGGACACCTTTTAGCAGCAAACAGCCATCTTGATGGTTTGTAACTCTCAGGAAAGAACAAGTGCATGCTGCAAATTCATGCAGAGTTTCTGCTCAACAGGAGCACCCAGTGAGTCAACTGCTGAGATATTTGCTTCCAAATTCATCCACAGTCCCACGTCCTACTGGCCAGCAATTTTCAAGTGACAGAAGCCAGCCATGTTGCAGGGATGGGAGGCTGCTGCCTCCCTGCAACACTGTCCCATGGACATAGGGTTCCCTCACTGATTAACCTCATCTCATCAGGCCAAGAGGTCTCTTATGGCAAAATCATCCCCCATTTCCCGTGGGAGCTCAGGGTACACCCTCCCAGAGGGCTGTATGTGCCATGGAGCGGGGCTGGGAGGCTGAGCGGGGACTTTGAGGCAGCTTCCCAGGGAAAGGCTCAACCAGTGGACGGATGGGGTGATGAGAAGTCCTTCAGGGATGCAGGAGACATTACTGGGGGAATAAAAGTCAACCCAGGAAAGTCAACACTTTGCAAGAAAAAGGGAAATGTCTTTCCCCCCAGATTCCCAGAAAGCCGTAGCATGAACCCCAGAGGAGGAGGCCGGCCGTCTGGTCTCAGAGCCCTGCCAGGGCACACTTGGCACAAGCACCTGGACATCATCTTATCCTTTAAAGCTACGCAGTGCCTGTCCCTGGATGGTTTCATGTGCCCCACTCTAACACCACCCCCAGTTCCTCCCCTTGCTCACCTGGGCAGCAAAGCTAACCTGGGAGGGGCAGCCCCTGCTCTCCATAGCAGCGCATTCCCAAGCCCCCCTCCATGCCCACCCACTTCTTTCCCTTCCAGCCAGACTCCTGTCAAGTTGTTAATGTCTGCTGATTAAACAAGCCTTGAATTTGAATAGTGAGCAATAAAGAGAGAGAGAGAAAAAAGAGAGAGAGGCACACGGTCATCCATACCGCACAGAGTGCCCTCTGGGTAGCAATCAGTGGGAGCACTGGAGGCACCAGTTAGCAATGAGATGCTCCGGCTGCACACTGCCTGCTGGCAGGTTTTGGGGAGGGGAGACCATGGGGGTGAGGGGTGGGGGCTTAATAGATTGCAATGCTCAGAGGCCTGAGCAAGTCTTGTTTTCCCACCCAGCGTTGCTGACACACTGCGGTCCCACCATCGGGTCTGAGCCCTGACCGCCATGCCTAGGGGTGCCTCATGGGGGGCAGCCCCTCACCCCAGAGCCAGGTGGCATCATCTTCAAGGGTCAGCTTTTCTCTGCACAACCCGGGGGTTCCAAAGCATCCTGCCAACATGGTGCGCGCAAATGGCATGGTGAAAAAGAGGGGGGTGAGGGTTGGAAGATTTCCAGAATGCAGCAGGGAACAGGCAAGCTGAGCAGTGATCAGCCATAAGAAAAGATGGGGGACACACACACCTCCCCAGATTTTTATTAGCTCTCTAGCTGTGATTACAAATGCAGCAGGGAGGAGAAAGCAGCCAGTGCCAGACACAAGAGGGGACTTTTGGGGATGCTCCCAAGCATCTCCTCCCTTGTGAGCCACAACGAATGCAGCCCGCATGCTGCAGCACAGGTTGAAGCCTGCAGTCACCCAGGGAACTTGCTTCCCTTCCACCCTGGACACCTGACATAGTTTTTCTGAGCAAACTGCCATTTCTTTGAGATCTGGAGACGGTTTCGCTGCCAGCAACAATGACAAGCTGCTAAATGGTGTCAGTGACTGTCTGAGTCCTGGTTAAAATAAACCATCATTTTAGCGCCAGTGGCATTTCACCACATCATCAGCGTGAGGCTGGCTCAACTCAGGGATAGACATCCCTTTAATTATATAAATCAAAATAAATAAAATATCACACCCTTGGGCCCATTGCAGAGTGTCGCGCCTGATAGGAAAGCACTTGAAGGCAGAGTGGTTTTGGGAAAAGGCAGCTCACTGTGCACAAGGCAAAATGATGCTGAAAGATCAAACCCACACTTGGAAGTCTGGAGGAGATCAGGAGATGCAGACAGGGCCCAGAGCCAGGAAAGGAATTGCCCCAGCTCAAAAAAAACCCCACAAAACAACAAAAAACCAAAACCAAACAAAAACAAACCACAAGCAAAGATTCAGGAAATGAGGCTGTGTCAGGGCAGGAGAGACCAGAAAACACCCGGCAGCCCACATCAGGGACCGGGAGGAAAGTATCCACACACCTGCATGGGGCTGGCAGGGGAAATTGCTTACCTGGAAATTAAAATTAAAGGATGTTATTTGTTTTTTAATCCATTGAACTGCTTCTCTTATTTCTGCAGCCTCATCCTCAGAGCTGGGCTTGCACCACCTCGTTGTTCGAGTGCTTTGGTACCGTATGGCTGGCTCTCTCCATTCCGTCATTTCACACCTAATTCATCCAAACCACAGGAAAAATTGTTTCTGCACTGGTCACCCCAGTGGTCAGGGGAAAGTGAGAGCTGCTGGGGAAGGTCTCACTGAAACGTGGCTGCTTTGGCTTCTTGCAAAGCTGGCAAAACCTAATTTACTCAAAATCAAAATCTCCCAGTCTGGGGGAGGTAGAGGATGAGGTTGCAACTGTACATGCTTTTCTCTAGGTTATTTTTTTGACCTCATGGTCTTCTGGCATAGCCCTGCAGAGCCTCATGAATCTTCTTTAATAGCCAATATGACCATGACTGATGAGAAAAAGAATTTGCAAAACTGGGATTTAATTATTTTTTTTCATTTTAGAAAAATCAAGCAAGTCACAACAGAAAGGAACCCTTTCAGAATTACCTTGGTGAAATATTTTGCTTTTTTTGAAGGCAGTGAGCAGCTTACCAAAGCAACCAGTTAATTCTTCATCTCCTCAAGACCTTGAGCGAAGGCTGGATGTATTTCCAGAAGATATGCTGCAAACCATTGGCCCAGAAGTGGGGGGTCACTGGAGCAGAAAGGTGGTGATAGGGACCACCTGCTCAGGAGCTCACAGGGGTTTTGTTGGGCTGTGACACCTATGGGCTTAGAAGCAGGTGAAACGTTCATCACCAGTGCGTAATTACCTAATCTCTGATCTTCATTTCAAATATTTCTCCATGAAATGTCTGTTTACATTTCCACTCCTAAAAATTTCATATCAGAAAATGGCATAATGTCATGTTTATATTAATTGGATATTCTGAGTTTACTGCTGGCTCCATTGGTGGGGGTGGGGGTGAGTTAGAAACCACATAATATACAATATAAAATATAAAATACATGTTTGTGCACTGTGTATAATTTAATGCATGAGACACACAAGCTCTTCCAGCATAGAGTGTTTTAAACAACAGCATTTTAGCCTCTAAAGCACAGCAGCAAGGGAAACATTTTCCATGCTCAGTTTCTCTGCTATTGGAACATTTGTTTTTTATTCTGAATATTTCAGCACATCTATTTACCTGGCACTATATTTAGTACCACAGTACCAAGATGGCATATATAAAGATTCAATTGCAATTCCCATCTGATGTCCCTTCCCTCTCCTTTTTACCCCCTTTTTTATGTCCGCACTCTGAATTCAGCACAAAGTTGGTGTGTTTAATTTAAAAAGAAGTAAAATGCGCCAGGAGACGCCTCAGACCACTGCAAATCACCTACTTTATAGAGGCAGTAAAATTGTGTATCGGATTAAAAGTGATGCTGATCTGAAATTTATGATAACTTTTAATGGCATTATAATTTTTTTTCCCTGTGCGCTCCATCACTGAATCGTTTGGATGCACAGTGCAGCAAGATGAAATTTGTAAGGGAAGAACATTACATAGGCAAGCACCGAGGGGGGAAAAAAGGCAGTGGAATAATGCAAGAGCCCCATTTCGGCATGCGAGGGATGCTGCCGCTGCGTGCTCCGCGCAGCCCGCGGGCCTGGGCTGGGCTCGTCGGTCCCTGCGGCACGAAGGTGTGGATGTGTCCCCTGCTGGGGAATGAAATATCACCCTCCACAAAGGTGGTTGTTTAGGAGAGCACTGGGACCGAACCATGCTGGGTGTCAGTTGCAAAGGTCTGGTGTGAGTTCTGTCCCTGCCCAGCACGGATCCAGGCTCCTTTTCCCTCTGCTAGGCGAAGACCACAGGAAAGGCAGCCCCCCGCTGGCTGTATACCTGCCTCGAGACCCCAGGGTTCTCCTGCCGCCGGCACCGCTCTGCAACTTCTTGCCCTGCTCAGGGCAGGTCTATGAGGACAACTCCAGCCGGCACTCAGCACCGACAGAGCTTTGGTGGAGAGGGACCAGCTGAACCCATGGAGAAAGACCCACCAGGAGTTCTGTGTGTAAAGCCGGAGGTTTTTAAAGCACAGCTTGATCTTGTGGTTGATCATAGCATAGATCTGACTCCAGGGCACTGGGATCCAAGGGGTTTTGCGGGTGTGCAGACTGAGGAGGGCAGCACTCCACCTTGCACATGAGTGATGCACATCAAAGAGACCACTGCTGCCCTCCATCACTCAAGTACAGACAGAAAAGGGACTCTCCAAACAAGCAAGAGGGTGAGATACAAGCACAAAAGGCAACAGCTGTCAGCAGTCCGGCTGGCATCCAGGTGGAAATGTCCTGGAGGAACACACTGAAGGATGAGGGAAATGTCAAACCATCATGTTGTTACTCCGGTACCACCTACTTTCTGCCCAGCCAAGGAAAAAAAGCACTACAGTCATGTAATTAAACACTCTGTCATGATCGTACACAAAAAGCCACAAGCAATCCTGAAATCTGCCTTTCTCTGGCTTCAACTTTGCAAAGCAACTAACATTCTCTAAAAGAAACATGGACAGCAACGTATTAGTCACTCTGAAATTAGTATGAATTGCTGAAGAAGTGTCTGCATACATGTAAACAGTGAGATTCTTCATTAGCAGCCACAGAAAACTGAATCCCACTATTTCAATCTATAAACATACTTGCGCAAGAGCAAACCCATCTGTCAGCTTGTTGGAGTTCTTCAGGAGAAGTGTCTCTGCATTCAAGGAACCAAAATGCTGGCAAGGCAAACGTGTAAGGGAGGTGCTGGGGAAACCAGCAGATGCCGGAGGACAAGTTGTTCCAAGCGGACATCTGGCAAGAAGGAGAGTAGCTCAGCAGGGTGAGTGGGCATCATACAGAAGGTGAAAGAACGGAAACTACAATTCCCAGAAAGAAGGGAAAATGACATGGATACTAGGTGTACGCAACCAGATGTCAGCTAAAAATCTCTTCAGGAATAGCATGGGAAGAAACCTGAATTATTTATCCACCGGCCATTTCCTTCGTAGAGCATAAAGGAGTAAACCCAGTGACTTTTCCATGCCACATCCCCCAGGACACAGTGTATTTTGAAGCAAATGTATAGGAGGCAGGGGTACTGCCTCAGTTCATGCTGTGTCAAGAGATGGGAATCTGGGTGCAAACACAAGGACAGGTGAGACACCAGCTCTTTTGGAGAGGATTTAACAGCCCAGGAGCTGGTGAGCCTGCTCTGCCCTGCTCTTGCACTGATTTGCAGTGAGCTCTTCGGCAAAATGGATTTGTAAACATTAGGAAATGACACTGTCCACTTGGCCTCTGAGCTGGTGGGCCTGCCTGGGACCTGACACTGAAGGGTTTTGGGGAACCACCCTGCCTTATCAGCACAGACACCTGCCTAAATTACCGTCAATGTTGAATTTTGTGATAGCACCCTGGTTTTGCCATGGCTGTCTTTGACGGTGGGTAGTGAAACCTCCATTCTCCCCCTCCTTCTCCACTTCATTTTTTTCCTCTCCTCCAAACTCTGTGAGTTTTACTCCACAGTAAAATATTAACTGCTGTAAGTGATTGTTTTGCTGTATTATGTGAAGTCAAAAACCTTTTGAATTGTATTTTGCAGTGAACCTGCCTTTGAATCCATGCGTTTTATCATTCCACAGCAACACATATAATTTCAAACAAACAAGTGAACAAACCCGGCGATAATGGCCTGAATCTCTTATCAGTCAGTTTTACACTGGCGTAACTCCATAAACTTCAGTGGAATTAATCTTGATTTACACTGTTGGGAGAGCAGAAACAGGCACTGTAAATAGCTATATACCAATGCAAGACACTTAAAAGCAAAAGCAGTCACACCAGAAGGCCTGGCAGCAGATGAGGTTGAAGGCATAAAAAAAGCTTTCCTGGTGGTGCTAATCCATGGGCATGTGGATAAACCCAAAGGAGAGCGACAGAGAAGTTGTACCATCCAGCTAGCCTGGCAGAGACCACTGCCTGTGGTGTTGCAGGCAGAGAGACCCATTCATCCCTCATGGCCCTACTGGTGGCCTACTGGGTGACACCAAGACATGCCAAGTGTGGACACAACCTCCTGAGGACAGTGCTGCTGGGGTAGGACAGGTCGTGAGGCAGCTGCTGTGGGCTTCACATAGAGGAGATGTTGGCTGGGGGGTGTCAGGAAGAGCCCCATGTCTGTGTCCCTGCCGTGGTCACAGCGGGAGTTGATTTTGCCGTGGATGTTGTGCTGCGCCATCAGCAAAGCCCTGCACTTCAGGCTGCCTTCACAGCTTGGCTTGTTACTGTCACTGAAGCCACCAGGAATGGGGCACCTAAAAAAGGCTTTGGAGGCTCCAGCATCCCCCATCAGAGCCATGGGCTTCCGTGGTCCCCGGGAACGTTGAGGGGATGTGACCATCTGCAGCTCCACTGCAAGTCAAACCACGGGACAAGCAACGTTGTCCCCTCAAATGCCCTGCGGGAAACAGCACCAGGATACATTTAAGGAAAGTGTCCCTCAAGTGGATGAGGCACGAGGTCACATTTTTTACAACCTATTGCTTGTATAGTGAGAGGATGACTGAACAAGGATCAATCACTTGTGCAACAGCATCACTTTCTGCAAAATCTCACAGTCACTTCACAGCAGATGGCAGCTATTGCGTTCCTCTGAATAAATTATCTTTAACAGCGTCATTTAAAATTTTAAAACCAAACTCATCAATATGGTTTTACAGTAAGAAGCACAGGCATGTGTTCATTATACAACAAATGTGAGGAGAGCAAACGGCCTGTGTTTCATGCCTGCTAATTGTTGGGGCAGGAGTCAGGGTGCAAGGTGACCCCTGAGGCACTCCTCTCCCCTGTGGCTGACTCACCGACTGGCTTTGCTACTCCAGCTATTCTCAAACTCATTTACTCAAAACCATGGCAGCATACCGATAACAAGATACTGTTTAATTTTTCTCAGGGATAACATTAATTTTTACTGAGATCACACTAGTTAGTTAGGACTTGGGAGGTATAGCTGATAGAGAAGGGTATATTACAAGGAAGAGATGGTATCTGCCACAAAAGAGACAAGCTGAATGTGTACCCTACATGCCCTCCTGATCATTGCAATTGCTGGGCTCCAGACACCTGCCTCGGAAACAAAAACCAGCAAAGACGTCACCATGGCCATGGGGTAGTGGCTGGGCTGGGCTGGATCCTCACCCCCTTGATGGGTCCCGTGAGTGAGGGACCTACAGGAAAGCTGGCACCAGGGACATGCCTACGGGGACATCTGGGTGTGGAGGCAGCCAGGCTCGGTAGGTGCAAGCTGAGCCTGGACCTGCTCGAGGCGCATGCAGTGCTTGCAGGGGAGCCGCACAGGGCTGGGCCAGGTGTTTGAAGGTGCCCAAAGAGGCACCTCCGGTTGTTTTACTGATTAAAGAGTTCCTGTCTCCTGTGTGGTAAATGAGAAGGAAGGTGATCCTGTAGCACAGGGGATACCTGCACCTGCTCCTCGATAATTTTGCTCTGACTCCTTTTGATATGTTAGCAGATCTTGTTGCATGCTTCAGCATCCTCCTGTCCCTATCTTTAAAACATTTCCTTTGTCCTTCTTTTGCATTTCAAGTTTTCCATACCAAAAAAGTATCTTGGGTTAGTCAGTACAAACTGCATCTACTGGTTAAAGCTTCAAGTGCTGCCACAAAAAAAGAAGACAGAGCCGCAGGTCCCCGTTTCCCTGCTGGGTGTTGCCACCATGCGCCACAGCATCTCAGCTTGACAGCTAGCCTCCACCCAACCGCAGGGAGATCAAAGGGTGGTTAAGTAGCAGCTCAGGCTTTATCCAGTTGCTCTTATCAATCTTCATAACAAAGAGAAAACAACTCGACCATCTCTTGTGGGAAATAAATTGAGTACACTTCTGTACTCACCTATGTTCTCGTTTCTTCAAGAACTAGCCCGGTGGATGAGGCCCAGGTGAAGAACTCCAGAAGCAATTAAAGCAAGTGCTGTACCTCGAGGTGTACCTTGATAATATGTCTGTTCTACTCTTTTCACGATGTCCCTATCTCACGCTAGCATCAACACTGGGTGCCTTAGAGATGATGCTTCATAAAGGAAAGCTGCACTTCACACTGAGAAAGCCTTGATCCAAATGCACTTCAATTAGCAGAGTGCAGGTCCCAGGGACTCCTGGGCAAGCTGCAGCTGTAGAGATTAAGACAGGGGGATGCCTCGGAGTCAGAGAAGAAGATCCAGGGTGGAGTCTGCTCTATTTTTACATCCTCTACTCCCCACTTTGGCCACTTCCCAGTTGCACTGGCAAGACCACTGAGCCGAGGCACTGCCTAGAGATCCGCTGGAAGCCCGTGGGTAATGTATTCCCAGGCCCGTCAGATCTGTCAGAGCAGACACCAGATCTTCGATCAACAAGATCCAAGGCTTAACCTCACTTAAACCTTTTCTCAACAAAGGTCAAAACTTATCTGACTGCTGAGACCCCCCACCCTTACACCTGGAAAGGAAACATTTTGCTGTTAATTAATTCATTCAGATGAAACCAGCAAAAATGTCAATGTAACAAATTAGGCAGTCATTGATTATTGGCTTAAAAAAGAGTTAATGGTTCTGTTCTAGAGAAGGGGGTTAGGCAGGTCTTTAAAGTGATACACACATGCAATACTGCTCATATGGGCTCTGAATTTGGCACTTCAATTGTCAAAATGTGTTTAGAAATTCTCTGTGCCTCTTACTCCCTTTTTTTGTTAGGACAGCTTGCAAACTGCTGGCACAGCTCTCCAGTGCAGGGCACGCTGTGCAGAGCCAGCCCGGCTCCCGTTAGCGCTGCTGCTGCCCGGGCAGCTCAAAGGTAACACTGGTGCTTTGTAAATGAAACTCTGCAGAACCGTTCTGCTCCCTGCCGTCTCCGTGGGAAAAGGGCCACAAATGAGCATCATACTTGGGAAGCATCCGGAGACCAAGGAGCTGCATGCCACGGAGCAGCAAGTGCTGGCCAGGGGCCAGCCAGCAGCCAGGTCTTGGAGAAAACAGGCTTAACTCACTGCCTCCGCTACGACCTGGCCCAGGAGCAACTGAAGGTTACCAAAGATCCACAGGAGTAACTGATGGTCAAACATTATGGAGCTAAAGGTTCTGCAGAGACACAAGTGCAATGAAATCACAACAGAAGATGCCATCTGCCAGCAACACAGAAATGTTTGAATTAATATAATGTCATCCAGGGCTGAAGTTCATATGCCACCCCTCCAGACTGGATGTGCAGCATCCCCTCCTCGCTCCTCCTCCCAGGCTCAAGTTGAGGCTTTGCTCATGTGCAAAACAATAACAGGCAGGAGGGTGCAGCAGCAGAGTGAAACAGAAAATGCAGATGTTTTAAATTTGGTGCAGGGTGCTGGGGTAATGATTGAGGCAGGATTCAAAGGACAATTTAGGCAATGTACAATGAAGAACAATTCAAGGCAATGGCAATGAAATCTGAGGACTGTTTTTAAAATCGCAGTGTGGTCACTGTGAGGAGCTGATTGAAATTGTATACATTCTAATCAAAAATCTGGATTGTGGATTAAACTTTAGAAAGAAATCACATAGCAGTGTTTAATTAATCAAGGCTTTAAGTGACCTAAATGAAAATACTCTATAATGATAACTCCTTGGCTGGCTTAAGTTGGTTTGTACTGATGATACATATTATATTTCCGATACGCTGAAATAATCACAATTAGTTCCCTACCTAGAAAAGTCACTTTGCCCTAGTAAAGCACGTTTAAAGCAACTCTGAAATTAAAAGAGTGTGTTTAAAAGCATAAGGCACAGCAGTCAGCCAGCGGGCAGTCTCATAGCCTGCTTGTAGCCTGGAGGTGACTAAGGCCATACAGAAGGGTTGTGACCCCAAAACAGATGTGTCCTCAGCCTAGCGCACAAGCCACACTTTATCTTCAGAAAATACATCCACATCCAAAAGCCACCCCTCACATTGTGAAGAGGCCCCTTTCAATAAGCTGCTCACTGTTTTGAGTATAACCAAGCATCTGTGGGGAGAGGAAAACCTGCCTTTACCCAGAGAGCAAGGGCTGAGCCTTCACAAGAAGAAAGTTTGCACACACCTGCGTGTGCCCAGGGGCATCTCCGTCACCTTCCTTCGAGAGCAAGGTTCTGTGCTAGCTGCTGCTGGCAGCCGCAAAGGGGTCAGGCAGCCCGAGGGTCCCCTCCTGCCCACCTGATATTTTGTGCAGTCACACGCTACTGTACTGTCTCAGTGCATGTAGCTCGTAGACTATAACTCACAAAATGCATCCCACTTCACTGTCTCAGATGGTTATCTTTTGACATCTCTTATTTTTACCTGGATTTTAATAAACGGGTAACGTTTGCTTTCTTTGACACCAAGAGGAGAAAACAACAAAAATTTCTTCTAACAATTCCAGACCCCTCTGAAAAAGAGCATGACTACAGTCTAGTTTAACTACAGCAGGCGTGTCCATGGGTAACAAGAATATGATGAAACACATGCTTTAGAACTGAGATTTTAAAAAAAAAAGGAAAAAAAAAAGAAAAAGAAAGGCTACATTCAATGGCAGAAAAAATTGATTTAACCACATAAAATATTACAAGCACAAATCAGAGGTTAGAAGTAGAGTTGAAATGCAAACCATTACCTCCATTATCCAAAACAGGCTGTTTATTTACAGCTAGAAACTGTAGAAATGACTTGGCTTAATTGTAATTAAAACCTTTTGGTATCTTTAGAGCAGCAGAAGTGTTCCACGCAAAGGTAGCAGGGCCATGAGGCAGAGGAGATGCTACGACTTTAGAACAAGGACATCTTGGGCTGCAAGGAGAACAAAACAAAACCCTGACAAACATGATATTAGGCTAAGAACAATTCCAACTGTGGCAAGAAAAGAGGGTTTGTAATTGAATTTGTAAAAGGCCATACAGCAAAACTAGAGCTAAACTATTTGCAACATGTATTAGCTGAAAGAGGCATTTCAAGTGAGAAAGGATCATCTGTTGGGGAAGGCGCAAAAGCCGTCTCAGCTTAGCGCTGGCTTTTGCCCCAGAGCTGGCATCGAACAGCCCCATCTCCCCAGGACTGTGCTGCCCACCTGTGAACAAGGGTAAAGCTGGTCCCTGTTCCCAGGCTTTTGCTGGGCTCTATTGACATCCACACAGATGGCAATTTCCTCCCTGAAGAGCCTATGTCTTCTGCAATGGACCTGCTGGGATCGATAACGGAGCAGGATAATGACATAGGAGATGTTGTTGAGTTGTGGGTGCCCCTGCAACCCCCCAGCCCCTCCACCAAGGTAGAAACTGGAGCAGTTCTTGCAAATGCTTACGAACATCTTCCCATTTCTGAAATAAACTCTTCAAGCAACTGCACTGCTGAAAGAATTGCTGAAGGCAGTCTCTGCGAGAGCAGAAAACACTCATGGAAGGGTCAGGAGCTTTATTTCACACTTATACAATCTGAAAAGCAGGCACATGTCTCCAAACAAGCTGAACTGAGCTCTACCATATTACAGAAACCTGATCTTTAACACCAGAAACTCAGCAGCTGCAACCCAACTGATCTCCCTGCGGCATCAGCTAAAGCTCAGAAAGAGACAACATCCCATCCAAACCTCCATCCATGTCCAGACCACCACACAGCCTGGTGAGGCACTTCTGCCGTGTTCCCCAGTGACTCGGGACCGTGCACAGCTTTCTGGCACCATACTTAGTTCCCTATCCCTGATAGCTCCCATGGGGACATGCTGTCACCTGCAATCTTGCTGCAAGGATTTCCCTGTGCAACAAAATAGGGCCAGAAAGAGGTGAAAAATAACAAGAAATGGGTGTGCTGAAGACGGATTCCAGAGCTGGGTGTTCCCTTTGTGGACCGTGGTCAAGCCCTAGATCCATGCAGATATTTAGTCTGGGCCATTGCCTTTCCTCACCTGTGTCAGCGTAGATCAGGCAGAATCCCTCAGGAGCCTAGAAATTGTGGGAAGAAGATGTGGATGTCCCTTAAAAAACTTCTTGTTTAAAAAGGCAAAGGAAAATGAATAAGCACAAGAATTTAGTGATAGTCAGAGAAGGTCAGCATGCATTTAGGCTGAGATGCCTCACTCTTTGACTTTGAAAAGTGTGTGTCTTACCTCTAGGCATCATTTTCTTCCAGTGGCAAAGGCGAGAGACAAGCCCCTCTGGTGAGCAACTCTACCCAACAAGGCAGGTGCAAGGGAGAAGGGAGGTGCACATCATGGCTTGCACCAACATAACATACTCCGAAGAAGCCCTCTTCACCCTGTCCTTCAACAGCTGGTCCCTCTGACCTGGTCTGGATGATACAATGCTTTCAGGAAAAACATAAGTATGCCAGTTGCATCTGCACATTAAACCAAGAATAAAGCTTCAGCTGGGGCTGTATCCAATTCTTTGGCACATCAAGGATGGGAAAGGATGCACGGATGGCTTGTTCACTCACCCACGCTCTCTCTGCCAGAGAGCTGTGCCAGAAGTTATCAAGAAAGCTGCAAAATGAAAGCATGATATGCTGTGGTAATTATGTGTGCTTGGATATTATTTTTTTTTTTAAACAAGTGTTCTGCCTTTTAGTAAATATTCTTTAGCATCTCTGTTGTCCCACTGTAGCACAGTTAGCTGTAAAAATGATCGCCTCATCTTTATTAACTCTATCAGTGCCACAGATGGCCACCCCCTGGCCAGCTGCAAGGGGGCTGAAAATAGCTATGAGGTTTGGAGGACCAAGGAGGCCATCTGGCAGTGGTGTGAGAGAACGTTCAGTGGCATCAGCCAGTAATCTGTGTCTTTTCAAGGGTGGCGATTCTAACATCACTCGGCAGTTGCTCAAAGTAGGATTTCCCCACCTAAAGCAAAGAAAAAAGTTTATTCAGAACCCTCCACAAGAGTGGCATCTTTTGGATGTGCCACCCACTCCTTACCAGCTGTCACTGTCCCCTATACTGACTGCGCAAGTAACGCCACATTTGTAAGGAGCTTTGAAAACTCCTTCCCCTGCATATTAATTGTCATGTCTTTGAATAAACACACCAGCCCGTTGACTGGAGGTGCGTAAATATTTACAGGGCACGCCCAAAGAAACCAATATATAACCTGAAGGAAGAATACATGCTCAGCGACCATAAAGACCTGATATCGCATTTGCCCTGAGCAATTACAGTTAAGTAACTGCGATACGAGCACATATTTAAGTACTTATGCAAGGAAAAGGGGCTGATGACCTCGATTATATTTGCATTGTGTTTCCTGTTGTTAGCACTTCCTTGGCGGAATGACTGCAATACATCTTGGACTCCAATTTCATCTGTCAGCTCCACGAGACTGCAGCCAGCCTTTGGAGAGGTCCAAAAATGCTTAGGAGTTGAGCTGTATTTCTTCTTGCACAGCTCTTCTGTCCTGTCTCAGCAGCTGCTCATGCCTCCGTACTGCCTTGTCAAGGAGATCAGCAGAAGGAAATTTGCCCCGAGGTCCCTCGGAAACTCAGGCATCGTCCTTCGCAGATGGGCAACCGCAGCTTCAACTGGGTGGCTCATGACCTGCTCTGTCGAATGGCTACGCTGAAACAGCGTGGTTCAGAATAGCTTGATTGCTTTTATTTAACACCAGAAAAAAGGAGGCTTATAACTTTCTGTTGCAAGTAAAAAGCTGCAAAAATTTCACAGCTGTAGCTTGAGGGAGGAGACACTTTGTGTTCTGCAAACAATTATAAATCTAGCTATTTGCATATGTCTTTTACCTGAGGACTCCATGCAGGTACACACCCAAAAAAGTTAAATGTCATAAGATTAAAGACTAAGAAGTTGCTAAATGCCCTCATTAGGCTGTTTGTTTTCTCACGCCTAAGCCTGGACAGAAGGACCCCAGTTCGGTACTATTTCCATGTTATTTTGTTTGCTTCCTTCAACGCACAATTGGGAATGGCAAGGTGGTCTGCAGATGGTGTGCTCAGCCTCTTTGTAGTTCATTTCCCATGCAGAAGTTCCCCCAGCCCTGCCTGGAAACCATTCTTCATCGTTTTGGGTTGTCTTCACAGAGCTACACCCCCAGGCACAGCAGATAGAGCAGGGGATTCCATGGGCCTCTCCAAAAACCCTTTGTGTGATTCTCCGTTCCCTGCCACCCAGCTAGGGTTTGACTTGCTTAAATTTGAATGAAAAGCTAAAAAAAATTCAAGTGTTGTTATGGTTAGTTGGGGCACCCATTTGGACCATGCTACATCCTGCATCCAAAGATCAGGGTGACCCAAGTTAGGTGGGAAAGAGTGTTTGTCTTCCCAGCTCCAGCTCTGCTTTGTGGTCACACCGCATCCCTTGTCACCCCACAATGCACCTCCTTTCCCAGTGTGGGAACAACTGCTTAGAGCACTCTGTCCTGAAACACGCATCCAGCCCCAGGGGAAATTAACATTCCCAGTTTTCTCATTAACACGAAATGTTCTTCTCCTGCCAGCTCCACCGGAGCAGCACATGGTGCCATCTCTCAGAGAGCCAGCTGCACTATGGAAATCTCCAGATGCCAGGAGATAAGAACAGCCAGACATGCTTTGAACAACACCAGTGTCTGCCACCAGTGTCCCTTTACCCCCCAAGATGCTGGAAGGAGATGCAGAAACAGCCAGGACAGACTACTGTGGAATAAGCTTCCTCAAGTCCTGGAACATGGAGGTTTATATCTTTTTTAATGGCTTTTTTCCTGGGTAACGTAACTGGAGAACTTGTTTGCAGCAGTATCTTGGGGCAATGAATTCCCTGAGCTACGTATGAATTGCTCACAAAAGTGTCTTTTTATCAGTTTCAGTTCTGTTGCCTTTCAAGTTTATTCAGTGTCCCTTTGAATGAGACACTGTTGTAATTGTCTAAAAAATAAATTTGATTGCCTGCTTGACCTTCTTTATGCTGTTTATTACAGTAGTTTAATTTTCTATTCATTCTCTCCTGGGAAAAAACAGAGACATTATTGTCACTCTAGCCACACTTGGAAGTATTTGTATTGCCTGTCTTTAAGCCTTTGTTATTTCTTTGTGTCATTTTGGATGTGGCACAACCAGAACTTCACACCAGCTTCAAGCTGGGAGCCCACACTCAGCAGTGGCAATGTCACATTTGTCACCATTTATGGCTTTTTAAAAAAAACAAAAAAACCCAAAAAACAAGTCATGGTTTCTTGCTCCTTTTTGTCATTAGAAAAGGAATAGAGAATAAAGCAGAGGGCATTGCAGTGATCCCGTACCAGTCCTGCATCATGAGCCATCGGGCAGATCTGCTCCCATTTCACAGGGTCCCACAGAAGACCTGGAAAAAGTTCAGAGAAGTTAATGCTGTCACGGAACTGTTCTGGAAAGGCTTCCGAGCAGAAAATTATTACACAGACTGTCTGCAAAATTGGTTAGTGATCTGCTGAGTCAGGAAGACTTGGTCAGAAGAGAATGAATAGAACCAGGTTGGGCTCTGTTGGTTCAGATTGGGTTGAATAGGGCCAAAGCTTGGGCATAGACACCAAGGCAGGGGATGAGCAGGCTTGGCACAGCTACAAGACACCAGCTCTCCCTCCCTCCAGGGCATTACCTTGCACTTGCTGATCCCAATGTTATTCACCAGCGTGGTGTCCAGTTCCCCTCTTCTGAAGGTCAGCAGCGTCCAGAGCTGATTATCCTACTCACTATCGGATACCTGCAGAGTCAAATACTGAGAAGGAACAGTCCTGCTCTGGCAGCTTACTCTCTACTGACGCTGTCAATCACTTCTTCCTGTCTGAAGTCCACTTCTAAACAGTGGATCTTCATCCATCCATCCAACACCACAGGATATCTTAGCCACCCTTCTGCCTTTTGGTTTGATGTACTTCAAGACGCCCGCTTGGAGCTGCCTTGTTTTCCTTCATGCTAACTGGTTTCCCTTGTGTTTTTCAAAGTGTGTTGCTTTGCCCTGCTTTTGGACACTGTTTTGACCTATCTGTTGGCACCACAAGTTCAGCCTTGCTGGGTAGCCATTCTCAGCAGCACCCTTTGAGCAGTTTAAGTCTCAGCATGACTGTGTCCATCCCACCATACAGGCAACTGTGTGTCCCAGTAGCCCTGCTGCTGAGTTCTGCTGCGTTCATCCCAGCTGCACCCACAAGGACTTACTGCCATTCACATGACAAACACTGTGCTGAGCACAGCTGTGTTATCATCACTGTGGTTTACTGAGTCACTCACAAGCTATTTCCAAAGCTGGCCCTGTTCTCTTGGTTTGCTATTTTCCACCCAGACACAATATTTCTCCCTGGTCTTGGATGGGTTGGTAATGAATGGTATGAAATAGCAATGAATAACCAGGCTTCTGCAGGGGTTATATGGGATGGGACTCAGTCCAGGACCTGCCAAAGTGCTTCCCCAATTATTTGAAGGGGTCGCTGTTCAATGACAGGCACAAAGCCCTTCCTTTGTGCTGGATGCATTCTCCCTGCAGTGCTGAGAGCTTTGCCAGCCCAAGAAATGAGAGACTGGGACTCAAAAGAAGTAATCTTTTAAAACATAAATGGTCAAGCTGATTTACTTCCAAATACACAACAACAAAAAAATTGCTGTTGGGCAAGGACCTCGTTTGCCAAGTTTTCAACAGAGCAAAATTTTACAGCAAAGTTATAACCACTTTAAATACCATTGTTGGTTTATAACAGAAAAGCTGGCAGACTCTTAGCTGGGACTGCTCTTTCGAGTGATGCTTTGCCATGATGCATACTCCACGTATGCAGTAAGTTGAAGATCCATGTGGCAAATTTTGGATTCATGTGGTAAACCACATAAAACAGTCCTTATCCACTTCCCCCATGATTTTCCCAGATGTAGGGCATTTCCAGAATGTCTTCCAGTAGTTCACTCCCCTCAGCCAGTCACCTCACTTCAAAAGCAGTCTGCCAAAGCCACTGCTGTTGCCTCCCAAGGCTGTGAAATTGCCTTCCCAAATGAACACACGTGGAGGAGCAACAATGGTCCTGAACTGCCCAGGGCCTTAAGAAATGATCTCTGATAAATAACAAAAAAAGAATGCTTAGATTATGTACAAGAGACCATATCCCAGGGAAGCCAAAGTTGAACGTGGTGTTGATGAATGGTTACGCTAAGTCCTACTGTTAGCAATAACAGAGGGACATTTCAGTGTGTGTTACTACTGGCTCCTCCTTGGAGGTGCTGGAGATGAAGACTAACTGACCCAGATTTGCAGAAGACAGCACAGATTTAGGTGTCTGTGTTAAATGACCCTTCTGAGGTGTCTGGGAAGTGTCATATTTAGCCACTGTCTTCTGAAAAATCCCTTCTGGGGGATTTCGCCTGGGGGCCCCAGAACAAAGCCAGCCCCAAACGGTCTCTTCGGCAAATCTATGTTGAAACAGCCAAATCCAATAGGGAACGGGATGCAGAAAAAAGAAATCTGGTTATGTCTGCATGGACTAGCTTCATCCCTCTCTCACCTTCCTCCTCTGTCTGTTCTCTACATCCCTTGCAAGCTAAGCCATACGCCGCTTTGTAACAGGGAGACGGGCTGGTGAGCGGTGCGGATGGAGCCTCCCATACCATCCCAGCATGAGCAAAGTGAGGCAGGGCTCAAAGCGAGGTCCCAAACCATGATGAAGCTGATGAAGAAGAGCCACCAGCCCATCTCTTCTCCCCAGGGCCTGAGCCTGGCCGGGTTGCAGCGCAGTCACGTTTCAGAGATGCTGCTGGGGTGCAGCCTCCGACGGCCTCATTCTGGAAGTTCACGGGGAAGCAGAGAAAGCTGTTGCAAGCCTCGTGCTTAGTTTGCATTCATTTCCTTCCCAAACTCTCATTACCCGAAAGAGAAAAAGAGAGAGAGAGTGAGTGCATTCAAGTGGAAATGGTTGGAGTGCACTTAGAGGAATTTAGCCAAAAGGAAAAGGATAGATGATGGTGGCTTTTTTAATTTTTTTTATTCTCTCCAAAAAAAAAAAAATCCTCCAGAACTTAAAACTGTTTTAATCAGCTGAAAAACATACGTGGGCTTTACAGCTCTGAGACAGCTTGCACAGGCTCTGATAAATGCCTATCGCTCATTTGCATACGCTAACAGCTACACTTTAATCAGCCTCCTAATCCCTGATGATATTAATGAATTTTTTTTATGCGCTCTCTCTCTCCTCTCCCCCCCCCCCCTTTTTTTTTTTTTTAGTATCATGTTTGCTAATTCAAAACCGATCAGCGGCTTCTGTGTGCCTTTTTTTATGCAGGAAATAATGGGTGAGCTTGGTACTCCTGTTATCCTGCTCTCACAAATAATTAAGACTACAAAGGGTACAAATCAGTCTGAATGCACGGCACAAAGGCTCAAGCTATGCAAAGGTCTTTTTCTCTCTCTCTCTCTTTCTCTCTTTTCATTTATTCTCTTCTTCTGACAAGAGGTGGCTTAGAAAGATACTTAGCAAAGCAATGAACTGGTCACTCCCAAAAAGCAAGAATTTCCCAGCCATTTTAAATGCTTATGATACACATACGGACTTCTTTTAACAAAAATGTTTGCTTGCTCCATCCTTTGGTGCATTCTGCTTTTGGGGAAAGAGGCTGCCTGCTGGAGAAATCTTCCACTGAAATGTTTTACCTTTGTTTTGGTGGCTCTGCTTTTCTCCCTGGGAGGGCTTGGCATGGGAGGACGTCATGGATTTGGAGGGTGGGAGACCTGGAAAGGTCTTTCTTGCATATGTGGTCATAGGGAAAAGGAGCAGCAGAACAAACGAATCCCTTTGGAGTGAAAAGCTGGCTGCAGGAGCCCAAAGGCAGGAGAATTTATCCAGCTTCAAGGCAGGTCAGAGGCTCTAGGTGTGTTCTGGTGTTAACCCAGGCTCCAGACTACCCAGAGACCTCATGTGAACTCCTAGTCCTTCAAGGCAATTTCCCCCTGCTCTGACCAAGGTCAGTGATAGATCCAGATGCGCCAGTTGTGCAGACCCTTCCCTTCTCCTGTCCACCCTTGGGTGCAGCCGTGAAACTTCCAGGTGGACTTTGTGCGAGACCGACTGCCAGCCACCCCTACAACTCCACCAGAGTTGCTGACCTCCAGGAGATTCTCCTTTTGGAAGATCTTCTCACCTTGAAATTAATCCAGGTTTAAAACGAGAATTTCTCAATCCTTCTGGATTTTGCCGACAGCATGAAACACGTTGCTCCACAGACCAACAGGCAGCTGATAAAAGTGCCGAAGACTGTGATTAATTTGCATGGAAACAGATTGATGGACATACAGAGACTAGCATGGGGGACCAGCCAAGGAAAGCTCTCAGAAACACATTTTCTCAAGGCATTTAGTGACAAAGAGAGGGACCCAAGTCATGCCACTGGTCATAACATTGAAAACTACTGCTATAGTTCCATAAAAGTTACACACCATGTCAAGTCACACTGACAACGAAAGACAGAAGAACAGCTGAACCTGAGGGGTGGCAAAAGAAGACATGCCGAGTGTATGCAGATATTAACCAACTTGGTCAATAGAAGATGGTCACTTTTGCTAAAACAAGTAAATAAGGATTTAAATAAATCAAAATAACCTCAGTGCAACACGTAAAGGAAGCCTGCAGAAATGGCTGCAGTGTGCAAGTCTAGGCTTCCAAATTCAAGAGGATTTTCATACTAGGAAGCTGAGTAACGTTGATGGAAAAGATGCATACTTTTTTGCTCAATAATTCTTTTAGGAGATGCAAGCAAACACCTCTGTAGGGTAGTCTCAGTGCTAACATATAGTGCCTAGATCTCAGAGAAATAAGATAAGACTGAAACATCAGCAGAAGATCTGATGTTTAGGGTGACCATGAGCACCAAGAACACAAAAATGCTCGTGTTCTTCAGTAGCGCTTTTGCCATTAGCCAGATGAGGGCAGATGAATTAAGGCAGGTAGAAGTATGCAATAGTAAAAGAGCTTGCCAGCTCCAGGAAAAGCTCAGGCCATCGTTGAAAACCTCTGACTCGGAGGCTTTTTGGGAATTCATGAGAACATCGGTACTGGTTTTCCTGTTAATAATATCGGTATTGCAGCAATGACGGAGAGTTACTCACTGACCAAGGCTCTTGTGCAAGGCTTGGCACAAACGCTGAACATAATGATTTCCCCCTGAAAAGAGGTCCAGGTAAACTAATGTCTTTTTTTCTCACAGTGAAGGAGCACTGCAGAATGTTCCTTGCAGATAGTCCAGAACAACTCAAAGATAACTGAAAATATAATAAGGTTTGGTATAAAGAGAAACTGTCAGAGAAGCATCAACCCTGGAACATTCCGAGGTTAACAGGGAGCTTAAAACCTGAGCTAATGCAAGGTTATTTTGGTCATGGCTGTCTTGCAAGATGATATCTGAGCCACTGGCTAAAACATACCAGAAGTTATGCCCGTGCTCAAAACCAAGTACTGGCGATTGTTTTAGATCATGAGTATTTTCATGAATATGTTTATGGGAAGAATTCAATCAAGGTAGAAAGAGACCATAAAGCACTAGGAGCCACAGAGAGAAATCCATTGTACAATGAGCCACCTGGACTTCAGAAAAATGTAATGAAATTGCAAAAGTACTCATTAAATGTGAAATACAGGCCCAGTAAGGAGCTTAGCAGATACGCTTTCAAGAACACCTATAAATAATGAAAGCAATGAACTGCAGGAAGAGGAGTTTGAAATAAATATGAGTCAAGTACTACCCATGTCTGAAATGAAATTTGACAAGTTCAAACAAGTAACACAAAATGACCCAAGTTGACAACAGTTTGGGGAAAGTAATTCTACATGGATGACCAAAGAAAATATCAAGCCAGTGCTGAGCATAAAAACTTACCGGTATTAGAGATATGAAGTTGCTGCAGTTGATGGGATTGTGCACAAAGGGCAACCTGTCATAATACAATATCAGCACAAAGT